>NC_087182.1:10454880-10499880 GCF_035594125.1 Scylla paramamosain
GGATGGGAGGCATGCAGTTAGTAAGATCAGAAAAGCAGTTAGCATGAAAATAGCGGTAGAAGACAGCTAGATATGCAACATTGCGGCAGTGAGAGAGAGGCTGAAGACAGTCAGTTAGAGGAGAGGAGTTGATGAGACAAAAAGCTTTTGATTCCACCCTGTCTAGAAGAGCAGTATGAGTGGAACCCCCCCAGACATGTGAAGCATACTCCATACATGGACGTATAAGGCCCTTGAACAGAGTTAGCAGCTGGGAGGGTGAGAAAAACTGGCGGAGACGTCTCAGAACACCTAACTTCATAGAAGCTGTTTTAGCTAGAGATGAGATGTGAAGTTTCCAATTCAGATTATAAGTAAAGGACAGACCGAGGATGTTCAGTGTAGAAGAGGGGGACAGTTGAGTGTCATTGAAGAAGAGGGGATAGTTGTCTGGAAGGTTGTGTCGAGTTGATAGATGGAGGAATTGAATTTTTGAGGCATTGAACAATACCAAGTTTGCTCTGCCCCAATCAGAAATTTTAGAAAGATCAGAAGTCAGGCGTTCTGTGGCTTCCCTGCGTGATATGTTTACCTCCTGAAGGGTTGGACGTCTATGAAAAGATGTGGAAAAGTGCAGGGGGGTATCATCAGCGTAGGAGTGGATAGGACAAGAAGTTTGGTTTAGAAGATCATTAATGAATAATAAGAACAGAGTGGGTGACAGGACAGAACCCTGAGGAACACCACTGTTAATAAATTTAGGAGAAGAACAGTGACCGTCTACCACAGCAGCAATAGAACGGTCAGAAAGGAAACTTGAGATGAAGTTACAGAGAGAAGGATAGAAACCGTAGGAGGGTAGTTTGGAAATCAAAGCTTTGTGCCAGACTCTATCAAAAGCTTTTGATATGTCCAAGGCAACAGCAAAAGTTTCACCAAAATCTCTAAAAGAGGATGACCAAGACTCAGATAAGGAAAGCCAGAAGATCACCAGTAGAGCGGCCTTGACGGAACCCATACTGGCGATCAGATAGAAGGTTGTGAAGTGATAGATGTTTAAGAATCTTCCTGTTGAGGATAGATTCAAAAACTTTAGATAGGTAGGAAATTAAAGCAATAGGACGGTAGTTTGAGGGATTAGAACGGTCACCCTTTTTCGGAACAGGTTGAATGTAGGCAAACTTCCAGCAAGAAGGAAAGGTAGATGTTGACAGACAGAGCTGAAAGAGTTTGACTAGGCAAGGTGCAAGCACGGAGGCACAGTTTCGGAGAACAATAGGAGGGACCCCATCAGGTCCATAAGCCTTCCGAGGGTTTAGGCCAACGAGGGCATGGAAAACATCATTGTGAAGAATTTTAATAGGTGGCATGAAGTAGTCAGAGGGTGGAGGAGAGGGAGGAACAAGCCCAGAATCGCCCAAGGTAGAGTTTTTAGCAAAGGTTTGAGCAAAGAGTTCAGCTTTAGAAATAGATGTGATAGCAGTGGTGCCATCTGGTTGAAATAGAGGAGGGAAAGAAGAAGAAGCAAAGTTATTGGAGATATTTTTGGCTAGATGCCAGAAATCACGAGGGGAGTTAGATCTTGAAAGGTTTTGACATTTTCTGTTAATGAAGAAGTTTTTGGCTAGTTGGAGAACAGACTTGGCATGGTTCCGGGCAGAAATATAAAGTGCATGAGATTCTGGTGATGGAAGGCTTAAGTACCTTTTGTGGGCCACCTCTCTATCATGTATAGCACGAGAACAAGCTGTGTTAAACCAAGGTTTAGAAGGTTTAGGACGAGAAAAAGAGTGAGGAATGTATGCCTCCATGCCAGACACTATCACCTCTGTTATGCGCTCAGGGGGATCCTGAGAAGGGATTGGAGTGATAGGACAAGATAAAGATATGAGATTGTGATCGTAGGAGCCCAACGGAGAAGAAAAGGTGACAGCATAAGCAGAAGGATTAGAGGTCAGGAAAAGGTCAAGAATGTTGGGCATATCTCCAAGACGGTCAGGAATACAAGTAGGGTGTTGCACCAATTGCTCTAGGTCATGGAGGATAGCAGAGTTGTAGGCTAGTTCACCAGGATGGTCAGTGAAGGGAGAGGAAAGCCAAAGCTGGTGGTGAACATTGAAGTCTCCAAGAATGGAGATCTCTGCAAAAGGGAAGAGGGTCAGAATGTGCTCCACTTTGGAAGTTAAGTAGTCAAAGAATTTCTTATAGTCAGAGGAGTTAGGTGAGAGGTATACAGCACATATAAATTTAGTATGAGAGTGACTCTGTAGTCGTAGACAGATGGTGGAAAACTCGGAAGATTCAAGAGTGTAGGCACGAGAGCAGGTTAAGTCATTGCACACATAAACGCAGCATCCAGCTTTGGATTGAAAATGAGGATAGAGAAAGTAGGAGGGAACAGAAAAGGGGCTACTGTCAGTTGCCTCAGACACCTGAGTTTCAGTGAGGAAAAGAAGATGAGGTTCAGAAGAGGAGAGGTGGTGTTCTACAGATTGAAAATTAGATTTTAGACCGCGAATGTTGCAGAAGTTAATGAAGAAAAAGTTGAGGGGGGGGTGTCAAGACACTTAGGATCGTCGACAGAAAGGCAGTCCGACCTGGGGACATTTATGGTCCCCTCCCCAGATGGGGACTCCGAGGCTGGTGTAAGAGTCGCCATGATGATTTTAAAATTTTTGAGTGAAGGGTGTGTGTGTTATTAGGTGCTTGTAGTTTTGTGTGGAGGAAGAGAGTTGTCTTTAGAGGGCAGGCTGTGACTGCCCCCTTGTGTTGTGAGACACAAAGGGAAACGTTCTGTGAGGTCACAGCTGGGTTTAATGATAAGTTCACAGCACCCCTGAACAGTGCTTTAGACCTCACTGGGAGTAATTATCGTTTCAGCAGGTGTCTACTGCCTCCTCCTCTGTAAGTGGATGTGGAAACGAGACAAAGTAAGTGGTTAAATGAACGTAAATTTGAAGAAGAATCACTAAAGAAAATAACAGAACAACAAGAAAATGAGAAACAAAACCTGAGACAGAAAGTGGTAAATGTTATTAAAGAAGAAAAAAAATTGGTGAGAGACACTAGAAAAATATAAACAAATAATTATATTTGGTTTAAAGGAAGAGAAAATAGTAAGCAGAATTCAAAGAAAGGAAAAGGAAAAGAACCTGTTGAATAAGTTACTGATGAAAGTGATGGGTGAAGACACTCAGGTAGTAAAGCAAGTGGAAGCGAAAAAAAATGAGACCCATAAGAATAAGGTTTGCAACATAGGTACAAGCAAAAGAAGTAATTTATGGATCTTGGAGGTTGTCTGGAGATGAAGAATATAAGAATATATATGGATAAACAGGGATATGGATGAGATTGAAAGGTTGAAGCAAAAGGAGCTGATAAATGAGGCTAAACAAAAAAAAACGAACAACGAACGGAGGAGGAGAAGAAATTTTTCTGGAAAGTAAGAGACATGAGAATAAAGAAATGGTACATCAAACAGTAAGTAAAGTATGTTATACTAATGTAAATGGATTAATGTCAACAAAGATGAAATTAAATGAGTTATTAAACAGAACCACACTGGATGTTGCTGTATTATTTGAGACAGAATGGAAAAACAAATTGGGATCTCATGACATTGGTGATGATCAATATGATTTATGGATGAAAAATAGAAGTGACAAGGGAGGAGGTGGAGTGATCATTATGACTAAAAGATGTGTTAAAGTGGAAAGGGTAATAAAAAGTGAAGACAAGTCTGAAATTCTACAAGTGATGATTAGAAGTGAAAATAGAAGGATAATGAATTATGTAGGAGTGTATGTGCCACCTGTGACCAATGCTTGGCGAAGAGAAGAGCACGAAGAGATGTTGGAAGATGTTTTAAAAGATCTTGAAAAGATAGTGATGGAAAGTAGTAATATAGTTATTGTTGGTGATTTTAATTGTAAGGAGATAAGTTGGGAGACACTGACAACTACTGGAAGTGAAAACTCATGGAGTAATAGACTGTTAAACTGGGTGGTGGAAAACTTAATGATTTAATGGGTTGATTGTGATACCAGATTTAGTGAAACTCATAAACCATCAAGACTTGATTTACTGTTTACCAAGGAGATGGAAATTATTGAAACTATACACTATGATAGCCCTTTAGATAAAAGTGATCATGTGTTGATGGAATTTATCTTGAAAAATTAAAATGTAATCATTTATGAAAATTATAAGGTGAAAAGATTTAAATATAGTAAAGCTGACTTTGAAAAATTAAGAAAATATTTTGTTACTGTGGATTGGAAAGACTTTGAAGACACAGAAGATGTTTGGGAAAAATGGGATGAATTTACAAGGATGTATAATTCTGCTGTGGAGAAATTTTGTACCTAGAGAAGGATTAGGATGTAGAAAGGGTAAAGAATGGTTCAGTACAAAATGCAAAGAGGCTAGAAATTGTAAGCTAGATGCTTGGAATAGGTGGAAGAAGAGGAAAACTGAGAGCAGATAGGAATATATTGATGCTAGAAATAAGTACGTTGAGATAATAAGAATGGAGAGAAGAAACTATGAAAGAGATGTAATAGATAAGTGTATAAATGAACCCAGACTGTTCTTTAGACATATTAATGGGAAGATGAAGAAGGAAGGTGTATCAAGATTGAAAGTTGAAGGAAAAATCTACAAGGATGCACAGGACATGGTAGAGGTTATGAACAATAGTTTTAGATCAGTATTTACTGTGGAAGGGGAGTTTGATGCTGGAAGGGATAAGTTGGTGAGAAATATACTAAGTACAGTCCCAGTCAGTTATGAGGAAATACTTAAGATGATGGAAGAACTTGATGTAAATAAAGCAACCAGTCCAGATGGAGTATCAAAATAGTTATTGAAGGAATGTAGAGAACAATTGGCTGATAAAATTTACAGTCTATTGGTGACATCACTATCACAGGGAAGAGTACTGAAAGATTGGAAGAGAGGAAATATTACACCAATATTCAAAGGAGAAAATAAGAAAAACCCACTAAATCATAGACCAGTGTCCTTGACTAGTGTTGTAGGAAAAATATGTGAAAGAACAATAAAGGAAAGATGGATGGAACACTTGGAAAAAGATAAAGTTTTGGTAAATTGTCAATTTGGATTTAGGAGGGGAAGATCATGCTCCATGAACTTAGTCCTTTTATTCAAGGGTAATAGATATTGTGTAGTAGAGGGATGGATAGGTGGATGGTGTCTATTTGGACTTGAAGAAAGCGTTTCACAAAGTACCTTACTGAAGATTGCTATGGGAGATAAAAAATTATGGAAAAATTGGAGGAAGACTGCTGGAGTGGATGGAGGATTATCTGGATGATAGAGAGATGAGAACAGTAATACAAGACCAGAATTCATCTTGGCTGAAGGTAACTAGTGGTGTAAAACAGCGGTCAGTGTTGGGACCGATAATGTTTGTAATATATAGTCATTTGGGGGAATAAATGAAAGTTTTCATTAACATCAACCTGTAGCCTTTAATACTTGCCTTAGAAAAAAAACAAATACCGTAAGATATGTATAATTCTGTTGTGCTTTCAATGTTGTACCGTATTTTGTTCTAATCTTTATATTTTTTTCTTAATAACTGAAAAAGACAGAATCATTTGTTGCCCCCAAATGGGGTAAGAAATTAATTGCGAGGGGCAAAAAATAAAAGGGCTGAAACTTCTCTAAATTATAATTCCTTTGGATTCTAATAGAGTTCATAGAGATGAATTTTCTCTAATAATCACTAAACAAACTGAGTTATTTGAAAATTTGGCAAATTTGCCTGTAGTGAAAAAAAAATGACAATTTTGGGGTAAAAAAAATCATGTGGGGAAAAAATTAATGGAGTAAATAATGACCCTAGTACTAGGTCAGTTCCATTCTGTTAAGAAAATTAATTAACAGAGCCCTTCCTTTTTACGACGAAGAAGACAGTCATTTGCCTCTACATCAGGGAAAACGAAAACTCCTTTTTTGATTTCTGGGAGCACAGGTCCATAAAATATGTACTGTGACTCTAATACTTCAATGTCTTTTACTGGTCTTTCGCACCCCGTCCAGTCATGTGGGTTACTACCAAATGCCTTTTGCTGAAGGAAGTCAACTTCTACCTTTTCAATGTCATCGTCGTCATCATCATTTGTAAAGGTCTTCGTCACCTTACCCCAATAATATTTTACACATTATATATATATTACATTTGTACAGTATATATCCATTTTAGGTTCATTTACAACTGAAAACCATATACATATATCAATTACCCTATTATCCTTGTGCTCAGTATTACATTTTTTCATCTGGACACGGTTCCACAACATTCCACTACTCATTCCATATTTCTTAGCAGTTCTCTTGATAGATGATCCTGCCATTACTTCATTAATTCCTACTGCAATTGTAACTTCATTATATTGCTTCTTTTTCTTTTTATAGGTCCGTACCATTCTGATAGATGTTAGATGATACTGTGATAGCCTTATGTTAAATGCACCCGTCTATTTACTCTGGAAATAGAATTTAGTAGATTATATTACACAGTATAATTCCTAGATCAGGTTTTATCAATTGTTCCGGAGACTAGAATACCAGAATATATATATTTATATATATATATATATATATATACATAAATTATGTTGTGAATAAAATCATGGGGGGTAAAAAATGTCCAAGATTGGGGTAAAAAATCATATGTGGGGAAAAAAAAAGTTGAGGTAAAAAGTGAATGGGGGGTAAATAATGAATATGACAATTTGGTCATTATTTACCCCATACTTGGTCATAATTGGCCCCACATTGACCCCCCTCCCCCAAACTGTGGGGACAGTAGAATCATTGAGGAAACACATAGGATGGTCACTTTTCACCCCAGGATTCATATTTTACCCCGATGGAAAGCGAAAAATAATTTAGGGGGCAAAAAATTATTATTGAGTAAAACTTGAAAAATGTTTGGACAAACTTTTTTTCCATGGTTTTGGGATAATTGATCTCATACTTATATTTTTCATTTTGGAAATCCAAAAAAAATACAGAAAATACTTCAATACTTCTTCTACCTACATATGAGAGAGATTTCAATTTAGGAGTGTTCAAACCCCCCCAAGGGGGGCGTTCGATTTTTACCCCTAAAAGGTCCGGGTCATTAATTCCCCCAAATGACTATATATGAATGACATAAATGAAGAAATAAACAGAATTTATAAATATAAATAAAATGAATTTATTTACAGATGATGCTAAGCTGATGAGAAGGGTAGAAAATGTAAATGACTAAATGGTATTGCAAGATTATTTAAATAAGATAAATAGATGGAGTAATTCTTGGCAAATGAAGTTCAATTTAAGTAAATGTAAAGTAATGGAGTTTGATAAGAGTAAGAAAAGAATACATTATCATTATGAATGGCGTGAAGTTACAGATATCAAAAGAGAAAGTGGATTTGGGAGTAACAGTTACTGAAAATTTCACTCCGAACAGACACATTGAAAAAATTACTGGAGAGACAATGAATTTGTTAAAAAGAATAAGAATGGCATTCTCATATTTAGATGAAGGAATGATAAAAAAGTTGTTGATTTCCATGATAAGACCAAGATTGGAATATGCAGCAGTGGTGTGGTCTCCACATACAAAGAGGAATATTATAAAATTAGATAGAGTACAAAGAGCAGTCACTAAGATGGTTCCAGAGTTGAGTAAGTTGACCTGTGAAGAGAGATTAAAAATATTGGAAATTCCTATCCTTGAAAATAGGAGAGAGAGAGAGGGGATTTAATAAACATCTATAGAATGATAAATGGTATGAAAAATGTGGACAAAGAATGTTTTTATAACTTTAGACACACAGAGCACAAGGGGACACAGTAAGAAGCTGAAGAAAGTTAACTGTAGAAGAGACATCAAGAAGTATAGTTTTCCTCACAGAAGTGTGAACAAATGGAATGAACTCAGTGAAGACATTGTCAATGCCATAACTGTCCATGCTTTTAAGGCCAAACTGGATAGATACAGAGACAGGATACTATGAGATTACTCCCCTCTCATAAACCACAACTAGGTAAATATGCACACACAAACACACACCTTGCCTAGTCAAAATCTTTCAGTTCTGTCTGTCAACATTTACCTTTCCTTCTTGCTGGAAGTTTGCCTACATTCAGCCTGTTCCTAAAAAGGGTGACTGTTCTAACCCCTGAAACTACCATTCTATTGCTTTAATTTCCTGCCTATCTAAAGTTTTTGAATCTATCTTCAACCGGAAGATTTTCAAACATCTATCATTTCACAACCTTCTATCTGATTGCCAGTATGGGTTCTGTCAAGGCCGCTCTACTGGTGATCTGGCTTTCTTTACTGAGTCTTGGTCGTCCTCTTTTAGAGATTTTGGTGAAATTTTTGCTGTTGCCTTGGATATATCAAAAGCTTCTGATAAAGTCTGGCACAAAGCTTTGATTTGCAAACTACCCTCCTACGGCTTCTATCCTTCTCTCTGTAACTTCATCTTAAGTTTCCTTTCTGACCATTCTGTTGCTGCTGTGGTAGATGGTCACTGTTCTTCCCCTAAATCTATTAACAGTGGTGTTCTTCAGGACTCTGTCCTGTTACCTACTCTTTTCTTATTATTCATCAATGAAGCAAAAAAAATTAAGCTAAAAGCAAACTTCTTGTCCTATCCACTCCTACGCTAATGATACCATCCTGCACTTTACCATGTCTTTTCATAGACGTCCAACCCTTCAGGAAGTAAACATTTCATGCAGGCAAGCCACAGAACACCTGACTTCTGATCTGTCTAAAATTTCTGATTGGGGCAGAGCAAACTTGTTATTGTTCAATGCCTCAAAAACTCAATTCCTCCATCTATCAACTTGACACAACCTTCCAGACAACTATCCCCTCTTCTTCAGTGACACTTAACTGTCCCCCTCTTCTACACTGAACATTTAACTGTCCCCCTCTTCTACACTGAACATCCTCGGTCTGTCCTTTACTTATAATCTGAACTGGAAACTTCACATCTCATCTCAAGCTAAAACTGCATTCTGAGACGTCTCCATCAGTTTTTCTCCCCCCTCCAGCTGCTAACTCTATACAGGGGCCTTATCCATCCATGTATGGAGTATGCTTCACATGTCTGGGGGGTTCCACTCATACCGCTCTTCTAGACAGGGTGGAATCAAAAGCTTTTTGTCTCATCAACTCCTCTCCTCTAACTGACTGTCTTCAGCCTCTCTCTCATCGCTGCAATGTTGCATCTCTAGCTGTCTTCTACTGCTATTTTCATGCTAACTGCTCTTCTGATCTTGCTAACTGCATGTCTCCCCTCCTCCTGTGGCCTCGCTGCACAAGACTTTCTTCTTTCTTTCACCCCTATTCTGTCCACCTCTCTAATGCAAGAGTTAACCAGTATTCTCAGTCATTCATCCCTTTCTTTAGTAAACTCTGGAACTCCCTGCCTGCTTCTGTATTTCCGCTTTCCTATGACCTGAATTCCTTCACGAGGGAGGTTTCAAGACACTTATCCTTGAATTTTTGACTACTGCTTTGGACCCTTTTCTGGGACACATCTCATTGGGCTTTTTTTTTTTATTGTTTTTTTGTTGCCCTTGGCCAATGTCCCTCCTACATAAACACACACACACACACACACACACACACATACAACAAAGCAGTGAGAGAGAAAGAGCTGAAAGAGGTAGTAAACAAAGTGGTGGGAAAAGTACAAGAGGAAGGAAGATGTCTGGTAAATGAAGTAGAAGAATATCACAGGGTAGGGAAATTCATAGGTGAAGGGAACAGAATCAAATTTAAATTGTAGAAAGATTCTGAGGAGGCTCTGACAGGGGCTTGGAGGCTGGCTAAGGATGAGGTAACAAAAAAATGTATGGCTGAGAAGAGACTTAAATGAAAAGGAGATGGAAGAGCTAATTAAACTGAGGGAGGAATTAAAGGCAAAAAACAAGTTGAGAATGGAAGAGCAGAAGGAGATATTCTATTGGAAAGTCTTGGACATGAAAGTGAGGAAGTGGTACCTGAACAGGAGGGAGAACAGGGAAACAAGTTAAGGAGGAAAAAGGGTATATAGAATGTGGCATACACTAACATTAATGGCTTCATCTTAGGATTAAGGGAGCTAAATGTTTATTTAAATGAGAAAATTCCAGATATAATGGGCTACTGCCACTGCTGCTGCTGCTGCTGCCATTAATGATAATAATAATAATAATAATAATAATAATAATAATAATAATAATAAAAAGAAATAGTAAAAATACAAAATAAATAAAAGAAATTCTGAACATGTATATGTATTTGTGTATCAGTCTCAATTATTATTATTATTATATATATTTATATTCACCATTTCATATATCTATCCCACATGCATGTGTTCATATATTCATCCCACCGCTGCCACCACTGTTCTAATATTTTATGCGATCACCACTTGTTCTAGATTATTTGATGAAGGGACAGGATTGATGTCCACCACATGTATCGAATATGTTTTACCTCTCCTCTTCTTGCTGTTATAAGTTTAAATGATGTACTTGCCCAGTTGATAATATCTGGTCTGAAAATCAACAAGATGCCAAAACTGCCTTGCATCAAGCATCAGTTCTTGCATTTCCAAATTTTGGGAAAGATTTCATCTTATACACTGATGCTTCTGGCTTTGAAGTCAGTGTTGTTCTCATGCAGAAAGATTCATTTGGTAAACATTGTGTATTAGCGTATGCTAGCAGACTTCTCAACAAGGCAGAGGAAAATTATGATGTCACAAAACGTGAAAGTCTTGCCATGATCTAGCTGTTACGTCATTTCTGTGAACTCATCTTAGGCTATAAGATTCATATCCACACTGATCATTATGTTGTCACAGAGACCTTCAAAGGCATCAACTTCACAGGTCAATTTGCTTGCTGGCATCTCACAATTCAAGAATTTAATCCTACATTTTCATATATTCCTGGTAAGGCAAACTCTGGCAGACACATTGTCACCCAATGTTGCCACAAGACAAGTGGTGTTAAAAAAGCATGTAATTTATCGATAAACATTGCATGATAACATTATTTGGGATGATTAAAGGTATTCCTGTAAAATGCTATATGGCATCATCAAAGCGAGGGAGGAGGGGGAGCAAGTCTGAGTGACCGTGAAAACAGCTGAGTGGTGATGCCACGTAGCATTTTACAGGAGTACTTTTAATCACTGCAATAATGTTGTCATGTAATGCTTATTGGTAAATTACGTGCTTTTTAATACCACTTGTCTTATTATAAGATATTGTAATATTCCACAGCTTGCAAAAAATAAGATTAAACCATTCGTAATTTGACCAAGTGGCTGCAACAATGCAACCGTCTGTCTATAACCTCATAGCTACACGTAGAGCCCCATACATTTTCAACTCCTCTGATGGGTAAACAAAGCCTTAAAATGCATATGTGTATAGAACATTTTCTACTTAGAATTACACGTTCTTTCACCTCTTTCAGTATTTGCAAAAACTCGTGTTACACCCTGTATATTCATCCCACATGTGCCCATGGCCAGCCAGTCTATTCAATTTTTAACCTTTCTCCTTCTCTACCTCTCAAGGGAATTTCACACCCACTTCCAGTCCTTAGGGAAAATACCTGTGTTTGCTCTGAGTCTTCCTTCTTGGTCATTGGCTGAAATAACAAATCCTCTCATTGGCTTTTTCACCTCCTTTCCTGGCATCTCATTGGTCATTTCTTCTCCCCAAAAGCCAAAATGTGATCCACTTAGCTCAGATAAATACAGCCCAAATGGTAGTGAGCTCTAAGTCCAGTTCAGTTCAGAGTCAGTCACCCAGTCACGAGCAGTCAGTCTTGGTCTCTCACTCAGTTCCATTCAGTCACAGTCAGTCTTGAGAGATGCTACTAAGTCATCATTTCATATCACTTCAGAGAGAGAGAGAACAATCAATTGTCACGTTATAATCTCATCTTATATCAGTGTGTACATTCTACCTATTATTAAATCAAGAAGAACTCTCATCATACGTGTCTTTTGCTCACACACACCAATTATATCAACTTATACCCACAACCTCCAATCTACCAGAAATACCAAGCTTGCTATCAGTCCTCCATGCTACCAACACACCAAGCTCCTCATATGATCTAGCAGTGGCAAGCATGATCAACTGGGCAAGTACATCATCTAAACTTAGAACAGTAAAGAACAGGAGAGGCAAAACATATTTGATACAAGTGGTGGACATCAATTCTGTCCCTTCATCAATTAATCTAGAACAAGTGGTGATCACATCAAATCTTAGAATATTTGTATAAAAAAAAAACACCAAGTGACATTAGATGGATTTGGTGGATTCTAAATAGCAAATATTATGTGAATATCAAACAAGAAATGGGCATATATATATATATATATATATATGGAATGATGCACATCTTGTATATCAGCTCCCCCTCTTCACCTGGAGCTGGATCCACCACTGGCAAGAGATGCAACATTGCGACAGTGAGAAAGAGGCTGACGACACTCAGTTAGAGGAGAGGAGTTGATGAGACAAAAAGCTTTTGATTCCACCCTGTCTAGAAGAATGGTGTAGATACAACTTATGGAAACAAAGTAGAATACAGTAGGGTATGCAATAATGAACATGATTCTTTCCAATGTAGCATTGGTTCCAGGGAACTAGAAAATAATAATAAAAAAATTCAACAATAAAAAAATACAACAAAATAAGCCCATTTGCTTTGTTACATTTGAAATAAAACAATTAATATACACAGTAGAACATTGGTTCTCGAACTTAATTCGTTCCTGATTGCCGTTCAAAATCCGAAATGTTCGAAAACTGAAACTATTTTTCCCATAAGAATCAATGTAAAATGGATTAAGTTCCTAGACACCAGTCTACAGTGTTTTAGCGGCTTATGACAGACACTTTCACAGCCAAGATGGCTATCTCACAACATCTCCAGCTCACAAATTATTTATCCAGAATGAACCTTGTGACCTAGAACTCATAAGATACTCTTTAGATTTATCTAGTGAGGGAATCCTTACAGAGGGACACAGAGAGGAGCAACCCACTTACTGCCAAAATGAAGGTGATCATAATACTTAGACATCTTGCTGTTGGGAAAAGGTATTGGAAAAATGCAGTTGTGATGGCGTTGAGGGTCATTCAGAGAGCCACAGGTGGCTTGAGATTATTCCTGATCACTGAAAACTGTTTGTTTATGTCAAGGTTTTTCAATGGGATCACATTTACCTTATTTCAAAGATTGAATTACTGTCTTACACTGTGTCTCTCCTCAAAATATATAAAAACAAAGTAGATATTTATAGAAACTATAAATTAGTAATAAACGGCAGCTTTTTCTGTGTCTTTTAATATTAAAATCAAGTAATTTTGTTCTAGAACCAAATTATTGTACCACAACCAAAGCAATAATGAGTTCAAAATTTTGTTTGAAAACCGAATTGTTCGAAAAGGGAGATGTTCGGTAACTGAGGTTCCAATGTACAGTACTCTCCAAGTTTCACGCCTAATCCTAAATTCTTACTATCCTAAGTTTCACACATTATCACCCTAAGTTTCACGCTGCTTTGACAAGTATCGGTCACATTAACCTACTATCTGCGTCACACACATACATAAAATAAAGCTCCCATAAGTCAGAGCCATTCTCTCTCTCTCTCTCTCTCTCTCTCTCTCTCTCTCTCTCTCTCTCTCTCTCTCTCTCTCTCTCTCTCTCTCTCTCTCTCTCTCTCTCTCTCTCTCTCTCTCTCTCTCTCTCTCTCTCTCTCTCTCTCTCTCTCTCTCTCTCTCTCTCTCTCTCAAAGTAAGAACAATCTTAAGGACTGCTAAATACAATGAGACCTATTGAGAATGAAAATGAAATTATGTATATGAGAGTGAGAAAGTAAGAAAGGATGAAGTGAAAATAACATAAAATGAATTAGGTGGGGGGAGAGAGAGAGAGAGAGAGAGAGAGAGAGAGAGAGAGAGAGAGAGAGAGAGAGAGAGAGAGAGGTTTCACTCCCTTGTCCCTAATCTCTGACAGACAAGGGAAGGGGGAGGTGACAGGGAGGGAGGTTTGAAACAAGACGAAAGAAGGGAGAGGGAAGGAAAAAGGAAGAAAGGGACAGGCGAATAAGTGAGCAACGGCTTGCACAGCTGGTGACTTAGTCTTGCAAGTTTTAGTTTGTTATTCTGATTAAATTTTTATCAAAATTTCAGTGCTCGCACGAATGGCAAGTTTGTCTTGCAAGTTTTGGTTTGATATTCCAATCAAATATTTGTTAAAATTCCAATGCTCAACATGAGTAGCGAGTTCGTTATGCCAGATTTGGTTTGTTGTTCTGGTTAAATACTTATTAAAATTTCATTGCATTATTGCAATTGTATATTATAATGACCATGCATTATTGCATACCCTACTGTAAATAAGAAAAAAGGAGGAGTGATATTTTTGGCTAAGAAAGGCTTAAAAGTGATTGAAAAAGAATGTGGCAAAGCACTAGCAGGGGTGTTAAAAATTGGAGTGAAAAATATATGAGGCAAAAAGAGACAATTCATAGTGACTTACTGTATTTGATGACTTATAAGATGCACCCTTTTTCCAAAAAAAGTCTCAGAAAATGAGCCTGTGTCTTATAAGGCTAAGTTCAGTTTTGGGGCTGTGGCTAGTGGTAAGTCTATGGCAAAAGTGCCTCAAATCAAACCCCAAACATCTTCGCACATGTAGACAAAGTGATCACATCTACACCACAAAAACAACTCTTTTTTTTTTTTTTTTTTTTTTTTTTTTTTTTTTATGTAGGAAGGATACTGGCCAAGGGCAACAAAAATCTAATAAAAAAAATGCCCACTGAAATGCCAGTCCCTAAAAGGGTCAAAGCAGTGGTCAAAAATTGGTGGATAAGTGTCTTGAAACCTCCCTCTTGAAGGAATTCAAGTCATAGGAAGGTGGAAATACAGAAGCAGGCAAGGAGTTCCAGAGTTTACCAGAGAAAGGGATGAATGATTGAGAATACTGGTTAACTCTTGCGTTAGAGAGGTGGACAGAATAGGAGTGAGAGAAAGAAGAAAGTCTTGTGCAGCGAGGCCGCGGAAGGAGGGGAGGCATGCAGTTAGCAAGATCAGAAGAGCAGTTAGCATGAAAATAGCGGTAGAAGACAGCTAGAGATGCAACATTGTGGCGGTGAGAGAGAGGCTGAAGACAGTCAGTTAGAGGGGAGGAGTTGATGAGACGAAAAGCTTTTGATTCCACCCTGTCTAGAACAGCAGTATGAGTGGAACCCCCCCAGACATGTGAAGCATACTCCATACATGGACGGATAAGGCCCTTGTACAGAGTTAGCAGCTGCGGGGGTGAGAAAAACTGGCGGAGACGTCTCAGAACACCTAACTTCATGGAAGCTGTTTTAGCTAGAGATGAGATGTGAAGTTTCCAGTTCAGATTATAAGTAAAGGACAGACCGAGGATGTTCAGTGTAGAAGAGGGGGATAGTTGAGTGTCATTGAAGAAGAGGGGATAGTTGTCTGGAAGATTGTGTCGAGTTGATAGATGGAGGAATTGAGTTTTTGAGGCATTGAACAATACCAAGTTTGCTCTGCCCCAATCAGAAATTTTAGAAAGATCAGAAGTCAGGCGTTCTGTGGCTTCCCTGCGTGATATGTTTACCTCCTGAAGGGTTGGACGTCTATGAAAAGACGTGGAAAAGTGCAGGGTGGTATCATCAGCATAGGAGTGGATAGGACAAGAAGTTTGTTTTAGAAGATCATTAATGAATAATAAGAAGAGAGTGGGTGACAGGACAAGCAAGGTAACAATGTATAACAGGTTGTACTTAGCAGCAGTTCACGTAAATTAAGTGACGATGCTTACATTGCACATACCAAAACTCACGGTCGGTTACATACCAAACCTGATGACACGCAAGATTCACTGCGTTCCTTAATATGATGACATTATTCCTTAAGGTAAAACACAGCTTCATACAAATTAAATTGTGCCTATCTTTTAACATTCTTACCTTGCATGTGTTCATCAAAACTTGAAGCTAATGAGAAACTATTCCTTTTTTAGAAAATAGCTTACTACCCAAGAAAACAAAAGATTTTATAAGTGAAGAGAGCATCATGAGGTAGGGCGGCTCATGGTGATGGTCTTTACTGAATATTTCAAATTAAAATACATGTAGGGAATAAGGTAAATCTATTTTCACACATCCTTATGCTTTGAAAATGTACTAAATATTACAACTAGAATTACGTGTAGAATGATGATAAAAAAATATTATGCACAAATTCTATTATCCCTCTAGGCTCTGACATATGTCTCATAGCAGGATTGGTCTAAGGATTGGTGTTGGTAGGTCCCAGTAGATATTAAGGTTTTTAAATGTACAATATTGGGATCTAATAAAGATCTGAATAGTACATATTAGAGGGCTTCAAATGTCAGAGCTTAAACCTGCTTATTTAACTTTTTTTTTTCAATGCCTGCCCAAACTGAGGTATGTCGTATAAGCCTGTGTGTCTAACAAGTTGTCGAATACAGTATGTACCACCCAAAACCAATGCCTGGTCAAATGAAGAATATGAAGAAATGATAAAAGACACAAAGAACTGGCTAAAGAAAATGCTGAGTGATGATAAAGTGATTATGATGGGAGACTTAAACTGTAAGGAGGTGTGCTGGGAGGAGTGGTACACTGAGGGAATAGAATCATCTTGGGGAAATAAATTATTACAACTGGCAATGGATAATATATTAACACAATGGATGAAATGTGATACAAGATTTGGAAAAGATGGAGAAACATTGAGACTAGATCTATTATTTAGCAAGGAACCAGAAGGAATTGAGAATGTTCAGATAGAGTGTCATTAGCCAAAGGTGACCATGCTATTATAGAATTCTATATAAATGAAGAAATATAGGGTAAAAGGAATGAAGAATACCATGCTGGGAGATTAAACTACAGTAAGGTAGACTATGACAACATGAAGAAATTTTTTTTCAAGAAGAGAGATGGGATATGTTCCATAAGGCTATAAGGATCCAAGAGAAATGGGATGAGCTTCTTAAAGTATACAAAGAAGGCAAAAAGAAGTTTGTGCCTAAAAGGCAGACAATAATAGTTTGGAAAAAAGCATGGTTTAATAAAAGATGAGAAGCAGCAAGAAGGATGAAAGAGGGTTCATGGAAAAAGAAGAGGAAAATTAAAAGAATTAACCAATGGAATAATTACAAACAAGCAAGAAATGATTACTTGAAGATCCTGAGAGATGAACAAAGACAATTTGAAAAAGATATAATAGACATGTGTAAGCATGAGCCCAAACTCTTCTGTAGACACATGAATGGTAAACTGAAAAGCAAAGTGAGCTTAGGAAAACTAAGGGTGGATGGAGTGGTATATGAGGACCTGAAAGGGATGTCAGAAGTGATGATTAAGAGCTTCAAGGAAATTTTTACATAGGAAAAGGAATTTATAAGGCCACTGGATATACAGGAAAATAGATGAATGGAGAAATTTCAAGTAATGATACAAGAAGTTAATGAAATTATCAAAACTTTAGATGTGAGAAAGGCCGAGTGACTGGATGGACTGTCAGGATGGGTATTAAAAGAATGTAGTAACCACCTTAAAGATAAATTGCATACTGTCATATGTACCTATTTTAATGAAGGAATAGTTCCACAGGATTGGAAAAGGCGAACTTCATGCCCATATTTAAAGGAGACACACAAGATTCACTAAATTACAGACAAGCTTTGCTGACAAGTATGTTAGCAAAAATATGTGAAAGGATAAAAAAAACAAAAAACAAAAACAAATGGACCAAATTTTTGGAAGATAACAAAATTCTTACAAATTGTCAATTTGGTTTTAGAAAGGGGAGATCTTGTCTTGCCAATTTGTTGTGTTATCACTCAAGAGTAATTGATATAATACAGGAGTGAGATGGTTGGGCACACTGCATTTGCCTAAATTTAAGAAAATCTTTTGATAAGGTGCCACATAAAAGACTTCTATGGAAATTAGAAAAGATAGGTGGTGTAAGTGAAAGACTGCTGGAATGGATGGAGGATTTCTTAAAAACAGGGATGTGAATGGTAATAAGCAGGGTTGAAAAAACTTTTTTTTTTAAAGCCAGCCCTCTGGGTTTTTTTGTGTTTTATTGTTTTGGGGAATTTATTTATTTTTTGTTTATTCCTCACCTCATATGTAAATCAGTTTAAATAAGCAATTAAAAAATAATCAAGGATGAAACATAAGGTTTGAGGTGTTTTTTTTTTCTTAAAGTGGGAGTGGCACTGGCCAAGAGCAGCAAAAATATAATAATAAAAAAAGTCCCACAGAGCTGATTCCTGAACAGTCAAAAGCCAAAAGCAGTCATCAAGAATTAAGGGATAAGTGTCTTGAAACCTCTCTCTTGAAAGAGTTCAAGTCATAGGAAGGAAATACAAAAGCAGGCAGAGAGTTCCAGACTTTACCAGAGAAAGGGATGAATGACTGAGAATACTGGTTAACTCTTGCATTAGAGAGGTGGACAGAATAGGGATGAGAGAAAGAAGAAAGTCTAGTGCAGCAAAGCCACAGGAGGAGGAGAGGCATGTAGTTAGCAAGATCAAAAGAGCAGTTAGCATGAAAGTAGCTGTAGAAGATAGCTAGAGATGCAACATTACGGCGATGAGAGAGAGGCTGAAGACAGTCAGTTAGAGGAGAGGAGTTGATAAGATGAAAAGCTATTGATTCCATCCTGTCTAAAAAGAGCAGTATGAGTGGACCTCCCCATACATGTGAAGCATACTCCATACATGGACAGATAAGGCCCTTGTATAGAGTTAGCAGCTGAGGAAGCGAGAAAAACTGGCGGAGACGTCTCAGAACACCTAACTTCATAGAAGCTGTTTTATCTAGAGATGAGATATGAAGTTTCCAGTTTAGATTATAAGAAAATGACAGACTGAGGATGTTCAGTGTAGAAGAGGGCAACAGCTGAGTGTCACTGAAGAAGAGGGGATAGTTGTCTGGAAGGTTGTGTTTAGTTGATAGATGGAGATATTGAGTTTTTGAGGCATTGAACAATACCAAGTTTGCTATGCCCCAATCAGATATTTTAGAGAGATCAGAAGTCAGGTGTTCTGTTTACTTCCTGAAGGGTTGGATGCCTACAAAGAGATGTGAACAAGTGCAGGATGGTATCATCAGCATAGGAGTGGATAGGACAAGAAGTTCAGTTTAGAAGATCATTGATGAATAATAGGAAGAGAGTGGGTGATAGGACAGAACTCTGAGGAATACCACTATTAATAGATTTAGGAGAACAGTGACCATCTACCACAGCAGCAATAGATCATTCAGAAAGGAAACTTGAGATGAAGTTACAGAGAGAAGGATAGAAGCTGTAGGAGAGTAGTTTTGAAATCAAACCTTGTGCCAGACTCTGTCAAAAGCTTTTGATATGTCTCAAGCAAGAGCAAAAGTTTCATCGAAATCTCTAAAAGAGGATGACCAAGACTCAGTAAGGAAAGCCAGAAGATCACCAGTAGAGTGGCGTTGACAGAATTTTTTTTTTTTTTTTTTTTAATGTAGGAGGGATACTGGCCAAGGGCAACAAAAATCCAATAAAAAAAAGCCCACAGAGATGCCAATCCCAGAACAGGGTCCAAAGCAGTAGTCAAAAATTGAAGGATATTTAAGGATAAGTGTTTTGAAGCCTACCTCTTGAAGGAATTCAAGTCATAGGAAGGTGGAAATACAGAAGCAGGCAGGGAGTTCCAGAGTTTACCAGAGAAAGGGATGAATGATTGAGAGGTGGACAGAATAGGGGTGAGAGAAAGAAGAAAGTCTTGTGCAGCAAGGCTAGAGGAGGAGGGGAGGCATGCAGTTAGCAAGATCAGAAGAGCAATTAGCATGAAAATAGCAGTAGAAGATTGCTAGAGATGCAACATTGCAGTGATGAGAGAGAGGCTGAAGACAGCTAGACGAGAGGAGCTGATGAGACAAAAAGCTTTTGATTCCACCCTGTCTAAAAGAGCAGTATGAGTGAAACATCCCCAGACATGTAAAGCATACTCCATACATGGACAATAAAGCCTTTGTACAGAGTTAGCAGCTGGAGGATGAGAAAAACTGGCAGAGACGTCTCAGAATGCCAAACTTCATAGAAGCTGTTTTAGCTAGAAATAAGATGTGAAGTTTCCAGTTCAGATTATAACTAAAGGACAGACTGAGGATGTTCAGTGTAGAAAAGGGGGACAGTTGAGTGTCACTGAAGAAGAGGGGATAGTTGTCTGGAAGGTTCTGTCGAGTTGATAGATGGAGGAATTGAGTTTTGAGGCATTGAACAATACCAAGTTTGCTCTTCCCCAATCAGAAATTTTAGAAAGATCAGAAGCCAGGGATTCTGTGGCTTCCCTGTGTGAAATGTTTACTTTCTGAAGGGTTGGACATGTATGAAAAGTGCAGGGTAGTATCATCCATGTAGGAGTGGATAGGACAAGAAGTTTGGTTTAGAAGGTCATTGATGAATAATAAGGAGAGAGTGGCAGACAGGGCAGAACCCTGAAGAACACCACTGTTAATAGATTTAGGAGAAGTACAGTGACCATCTGCTGCAGCAGCAATAGAACTGTCAGAAAGGAAACTTGAGATGAAGATGCAGAGAGAAGGATAGAAGTTGTAGGAGGGTAGTTTGGAAATCAAAGCTTTGTGCCAGACCTTATCAAAAGCTTTTGATATGTCAAAGGCAACAGCAAAAGTTTCCCCAAAATTCCTAAAAGTGGGTGAGCAAGACTCAGTAAAGAAAACCAGAAGAAGAGTGGCATTGACAGAACCCATTTTGGCAATCAGACAGAAGGTTGTGAAGTGATAGATGTTTAAAAATCTCCCTATTTAGGATAGATTAAAAACTTTAGATAGGCAGGAAATTAAAGCAATAGGATGGTAGTTTGAGGGATTAGAACAGTCACCCTTTTTAGGAACAGGGTTAATGTAGGCAAACTTCCAGCAAGAAGGAAAGGTAGATGTTGACAGAACAATAAGAGGGACCCCATGAAGTCCACAAGTCTTCCAAGGGTTAAGGTCAGTGAGGGCATGGAAAACATCACTGCAAAGAATTTTAATAGGTACAGTAAAATCCCTCTTATCCGGCATCAACAGGACCGCCGACATGCCGGATACTTGAATATTGCTGGATACTTAAATAGAAGTGAAATTATGTCCACAATCACCATCCTACACTCACACATCTTACCATAACAAAGATCAGCTGATCTTAATCAGCAGCTGATCTGATCAGCTGCTTAAGTTGCAGCTTAAGCTGCACAACACGCTTCCTCTTTTCTACAACTTTAGGCATGATGAAGGCGTCAGGCGATAAACAGTGCACATGCGTGACTGAGTCACTGAGTAAACACAGTGCAGTGGGCCGTGAGTGGCGCGAAGCAGTGTGCTCTGGTTGCGAGGAGACAAAGTATGCCTCGCGCGGGAATTTTAATCGATTTTATGAGTACACACTGATTTTTATTGATTTTAAGGCTCGGGGAAAAATGTGCCGGATACTTGAAGCTGCCGGATATTCGAATGCCAGATGAGAGGGATTTTACTGTAGCATGAAATAGTCAGAGGGTGGAGGAGAGGGGGGAACAATCCCTGAATTGTTTTTAGCAAAGGTTTGAGTGTAGAGTTGAGCTTTAGAGATAGATGTGATAGCAGTGGTGCCAGTTGAAATAAAGGAGAGAAAGAAGAAGAAGAAGAAGCAGAGTTTTTGGGGATATTTTTGGCTAGATGCCAGAAGTCACATGGGGAGTTAGATCTCAAAAGATTTTGACACTTTGGAAGTTAAATAGTTAAAGAATTTCTTATAGTCAGAGGAATTAGGTGTACAGCATAGGTAAATTTAGTTTGAGAGTGACTATGTAGTCATAGCTAGATCGTGGAAAATTCGGTAGGTTCAGGAGTGTGGGCACAAGAGCAGATTAACTCATTGCACACATAAACACAACATCCAGCTTTGGATTGAAAATGAGGATAGAGAAAGTAATTAAAGTGGAAGTTAGAAGTAGTGGAAGTTAAATAGTTAAAGAATTTCTTATAGTCAGAGCAATTAGGTGTACAGCATAGGTAAATTTAGTTTGAGAGTGACTATGTAGTCATAGCTAGATTGTGGAAAACTTGGAAGGTTCAGGAGCATGGGCATAAGAGCAGATTAACTCATTGCACACATAAACACAACATCCAGCTTTGGATTGAAAATAAAGATAGAGAAAGTAGGAGGGAACAGAAAAGGGGCTGCTGTCAGTTGCCTCAGACATCTGTGTTTCAGTGAGGAAAAGAAGATGAGGTTTAGTAGAGGAGAGGTGGTGTTCTACAGATTGAAAATTAGATCTAGTACTGGCAATTAAATAGTAGATTGTGAAATGATAGATGTTTAAGAATCTTCCTGTTGAGGATAGATTCAAAAACTTTAGATAGGCTGCAAATTAAAGCAATAGGATGGTAGTTTAAGGGATTAGAATGGTCGCCCTTTTTAGGAACAGGCTGAATGTAGGCAAACTTCCAGCAAAAAGGAAAGGTAGATGTTGACAGAGTTGAAAGGGTTTGACTAGGCAAGGTGCAAGCATGGAGGCACAGTTTTGGAGTACAATAGGAGGGACCCCATCAGGTTCATAAACCTTGTGAGGGTTTAGGCCAGCAAAGAAATTTAATAGGTAGCATGAAGTAGTTGAAGGGTAGAGGAGAGGGAGGAACAAGCTCAGAATCATCCAAGGTATAGGTTTTAGCAAAGGTTTGACCTTTAGAGATAGATGTTATAGCAATGGTGCCATCTGGATAAAATAAAGGAGGGAAAAAAGAAGTACAGTAAAATCCCTCTCATCCGGCATTCGAGTATCCAGCAGCTTCAAGTATCCGGCACATTTTTCCCCAAGCCTTAAAATCAATAAAAAATCAATGTGTACTCATGAAATCTATTAAAATTCCCGCGCGAGGCATACTTTGTCCCTTTGCCACCAGAGCGCACTGCTTCGCGCCACCCACGGCCCACTGCACTGTGTTTACTCAGTGACTCAGTCCCACGTGTGCACTGTTTATCGCCTGACGCCTTCATCATGCCTAAAGTTGTAGAAAAGAGGAAGCGTGTTGTGCTTACACTTAAGCAGCTGATCAGATCAGCTGCTGATTAAGATCAGCTGATCTTTGTTATGGTGAGATGCGTGAGTGTAGGGTGGTGATTGTGGACATAATTTCACTTCTGTTCAAGTATCCGGCAATATTCAAGTATCTGGCATCTCGGCAGTCCCGTTGATGCCGGATAAGAGGGATTTTACTGTACAGTTATCGGGGATGTTTTTGGCTATGTGCCAGAAGTCACAAAGGGAGTTAGATCTTGAAAGATTTTGACGCTTTCTATTAAAGAAGGAGTTTTTGGCTAGTTGGAGAACAGACTTAGCATGGTACTGGGCAGAAATATAAAGTGCATGAGATTCTGGTGATGGAAGGCTTAAGTACCCTTTGTGGGCCACCTCTCTATGTAAAGCACGAGAACAGGCTGCTTTAAACCAAGGTTTGGAAGGTTTAGGTTGAAAAAAAGAGTGAGAAATGTGCACCTCCATGCCAGACACTATCACCTATGCTATGTGCTCAGCACACAGAGACAGGTTTCTGGCATGGAAGCATTAGTTATTCCAAGGAAAATCAGCAAAATACCTCAGGTCTCCCCAACTAACAGAGGCAAAATGCCAGAGGCACCTCTGCTTATGGGGATACTGAGGAGGGATTGGAGCAATAGGACAAGATACAGACATGAGTTTGTGATCGGAGGAGCCCAAAGGAGAAGAGACGATAATAGCATAAGCAGAAGGATTAGAGGTCAGGAAAAGGTCAAGAATGTTGGGCGTATTTCCAAGATGGTCAGTTGCTCTAGGTCATGGAGGATAGCAAAGTTGAAGGCTAATTCATCAGGATGGTTAGTGAAGGGAGAGGAAAGCCAAAGCTGGTGGTGAACATTGAAGTCTCCAAGAATGGAAATCTCCACAAAAGGGAAGAGAGTCAGAATGTGCTCCACTTTGGAAATTAAGTAGTCAAAGAATTTCTTATAGTCAGAGGAGTTAGGTGAGAGCTATACAGCACAGATAGATTTAGTTTGAGAGTGACTCTGTAGTTGTAGCCAGATGGTGGAAAACTCAGGAGATTCAAGAGCGTGGGCACAAGAACAGGTTAAGTTGTTGCGCCCATAAACGCAGCTTTGGATTGAAAATGAAGATAGAGAAAGTAGTTGCCTCAGATGCCTGTGTTTCAGTGAGAAAAAGAAGGTGAGGTTTAGTAGAGGAGAGGTAGTGTTCTACAGATTGAAAATTAGATCTAAGACCATGAATCTTGTAGAAGTTTATGAAGAAGTTGAGGGGTGTGTCAAGACACTTAGGGTCAATACTTATAGGATACTTGTAGGATGTTAAGTAATATTAGAGTGGCTTTTACCTATATAGACATAGATATGATGAAAAAAATAATCACAACCATGATGCGTCCTTAGTTGAAATACACTGCAATCATGTGGTCTCCACGTAGGAAGAAGAATAGAAGGAAATTGGAAAGAGTATAGAGGACAGCAACAAAGATGGTGCCAGAATTGAAGGAAAAGACTTATGAAGAGTAACTGGAAGAGATGAGATTAACAACATTGGAAGAGAGAAGAGAAAGGGGAGACTTGATAACAATGTACAAATTAATAAACTGTAAGGAAAAGGTAGACAGACAAGTTTTGGAGATGCATATGGATGAGAGGACAAGATGACAAGATATACAAGAGGACATACAAAAAGAGATTAAGAAGTGTAAATGTTTCATTGACACTAAGAAATATAATTTCCTTTATTGAAGCATTGATCTCTGGAATAGTTTAAGTGAGAAGATGGTTACAGCTGTTAGTGTGAACAAATTTAAAGGGGAATTGGATAAATGTAGATATGGAGACAGGACAAATGAGTTCTAGCTCTGATCCTCTAGAAAACAACTAGGTAAATACAACAAAGTAAATACAAGTAGGTAAACACACACACACACACACACACACACACACACACACACACACACACACACACACACACACACACACAAATTGGATTTAGGAGTAACAGTTACTGAAAATTTGACTCCGGACAGACACATTGACAAAATTACTGGAGAGACGATGCATTTGTTAAAAAGAGTAAGAATGGCATTTTCATATTTGGATAAAGAAGTGATAAAAAGTTGTTGATTTCCATGATAAGACCAAGATTGGAAGATGCAGTAGTGGTGTGGTCTCCACATACAAAGAGGAATATTATAAAATTAGAAAGAGTACAAAGAGCAGTCACTAAGATAGTTCCAGAGTTGAGTAAATCAACCTATGAAGAGAGATTAAGAATGTTGGAAATTCCTACCATTGAAAATAGGAGAGAGAGAGAGAGATTTAATAAACATCTATAGAATGATAAATGGCATGGAAAATGTGGGCAGAGAAGGTTTTATAAATTTAGACACACAGAGTACAAGGGGACACAGTAAGAAGTTGAAGAAAGTTAACTATAAAAGAGACATTAAGAAGTATAGTTTTCCTCACAGAAGTGTGAACAAATGGAATGAACTCAGTGAAGATGTAAATGCTGAAACTGTCAGTGCTTTTAAGATCAAACTAGATAGGTATAGAGACAGGATACTATGAGATTATTCCCCTCCTGTAAACCACAACTAAGTAAAACTAGGTAAATACACACACACACACACACACACACACACACACACACACACACACACACACACACACACACACACTCAACTTGTCGTTGAGTAAACAAGCAGCGATCCAAGCTCCAGCAGAGAAAGATTTTGCTTGACCACGGCCACCACTCAGAGCTTAGAATGTGTTCCCAGGTAGGAGCTGTGCTGAAGTAAAGTTCCCCTATCTCCAGAAATTAAAAAAATAAGGGAAAATTTAAGTAATAATAGACGTAATAAAATGAGTAAAAGCTCCAGCAAGGCGGACACCATAGGTGGGAGTGGAATGTTGCCAATGGGGATCACCATTCCCTGGATTTGAGGAAGACAATGAATTACATGGAAAAATTCAAGAAAGGAAAGTGGTTTTGATGGAGGGGATGATCAGTGACGTCATTGAAAGAGTGAAAAACAAAGAGAAAAATAAAACATGACCTGGAAGAGGAAAACAAAGAATTGAAATCACTATGCGCTGATCTAAAAAACAAAATTGAATGAAAATAATGATATTGTTGAAAAACAGGAAAATGAAGTGATAGGGATGAAAAGTGAACATCAAATCTGGAGGAAACAAAAAGAGGGAGAAAAAGTTAACTTTACAGAAATCATAGAAGTGCAAAAGAAGGAAAAGACAGATTTAAGTAAGGAAATTGTGAAAGTGATCAAACAGAAGGAATTGATGGTAAGGAACACAGTGGACAAAGAGAAATGTATTGTTATATATGGATTAAAAGAGGAAACAGAGCCAGTAAGATACAAGAGGGAAAAAGAACAAAAAAAAAGTAGCAGAGGATGTTGTCAGAAATATACAGAGAGAAGGTGAGGACTGGATAAGTGAAAATGAGGAAATACATAGATTGGGGAAGTATACAGAAAGAGGAGAGCGACCACTGAAAGTAAAATTTAGGGCACAAACAACAGCCATAGAAGTGATATTGTATGCGTGGAAATTGGACAAGATAGAGCAGTACAGGAATGTTTGGATAAAGAGGGACATGAATGAGGAGAGACTCAAGTTAAATGATCTAATAAAAGAAGGAAAGGCAAAAAAACGAGAACAGAATAGAGGAAGAGAAAAAAAGTCCTATTGGAAGGTAAAAAACAAGAGGCTCAGGAAGTGGTATCTGACAAAAAAAGAATAGAAAATGTAAATAATGTATGGAAAAATATAAAGTGGACAGTGGCATATACAAATATAAATGGTTTAATATCAACATTGCGAGAATTGAATAATTATATCAAGATAAAGCAGCCCGACATCGTGGGTATTACTGAAGTTGAACTAAATGAGACAACAGAAAATGTAAGAATTGGTAATAGTAATTATAATGTGTGGATAAAACATAGAAATAATAAGAAAGGGGGAGGAGTCATGTCACTTACAAAGAAGAGTATAACAGTGGAAGATGTTGAAATGGGAGAAGGAATGGCAGAAGTAATTAGAATGAAACAAAAAAGAAGGGAGAAGGAAGAAGAGATTTTGCAGTGGTTTATGTATCCCCAAAGACAAATGCATGAACACAAGAGGATTATAAATTATTGTTAAGAGATACTAGTAACTGTTTGGAGAGAACACTGGCAGAGAGTAATGATATAACACTTATGGGGTGACTTTATTTTTTTATTTTTTTATTTTTTTTTTATGTAGGAAGAACACTGGCCAAGGGCAATAAAAATCCAATAAAAAATATGCCCAATGAAATGCCAGTCCCATAAACGGGTCAAAGCAGTGGTCAAAAATTGATGAATAAGTGTCTTGAAACCTCCCTCTTGAATGAATTCAAGTCATAGGAAGGTGGAAATACAGAAGCAGGCAGGGAGTTCCAGAGTTTACCAGAGAAAGGGATGAATGATTAAAAAATACTGGTTAACTCTTGCGTTAGAGAGGTGGAGAGAATAGGGGTGAGAGAAAGAAGAAAGTCTTGTGCAGCGAGGCCGCGGGAGGAGGGGAGGCATGCAGTTAGCAAGATCAGAAGAGCAGTTAGCATGAAAATAGCGGTAGAAGACAGCTAGATATGCAACATTGCGGCGATGAGAGAGAGGCTGAAGACAGTCAGTTAGAGGAGAGGAGTTGATGAGACGAAAAGCTTTTGATTCCACCCTGTCTAGAAGAGCACTATAAGTGGAACCCCCCCAGACATGTGAAGCATACTCCATACATGGATGGATAAGGCCCTTGTACAGAGTTAGTAGCTAGGGGGGTGAGAAAAATTGGCGGAGATGTCTCAGGAGGTATGCTGGGAAGAGTGGAGCATGGACAGAGGGGAAGAGTCATGGGGATATATGCTTTTAAATTTAATAATGACAAATACTATGACCCAATAGATTGGAAAAACTACAAGATTTGGGGGTAATGAAGAGGCATCAAGGCTAGACTTGTTTACAAAGGAAATGGACATCATTGAAAGAATAAATTATCAGTGCCCACTAGTTAAAAGTGATCATCTGTTAATTGAATTCAGTATAGGCAGTGGTCCAATAAAAAATAGGAATGAAATTTACAAGAATGGGAGATATAATTACAGGAAAGCAGATTTTATCAGGTTGAGGGAATATTTTGCAGAGGCTAAATGGAAACAATTGTCCATGGCAAGTAATACGCAGGAAAAGTGGGATATATTCATGGAAATTTATAATGAAGGGATCAGTAGATATGTACCGAAGATCAAAATAAAGGAAGTGAAAAAGAAAAAGATTGGTTTAATACGAGATGTATAACAGCAAGAAAAGAAAAAAGAAGCAGCGTGGAATAGATGGAGAAAAAAAGGAGGAAGTGAGAAATGGGAAGAATTCAAGAAGGCAAGAAATGAATATATCAGAATCCTGAGAGAAGAAGAAAGGAATTATGAGAAAGATATAGTTAAAAAATGCAAAGATGAGCCTAAGTTATTCTTCAAATATGTGAATGGGAAGATGAAAAACAAGCAAACAATAGATAAATTAATGAAAGATGATGTTACATATGAAGATACACGGTTATAAGCGGAACTAATGAACAAGTGCTTTCAGTCATTATTCACCAAAGAAAGCAAATTTGAAGGAGAAAGAGCATGGCACAGAGAGAATATGATGAGAGAGATACAGGTGGACGTAAGTGAAATTAAGAAGATTATTAAAGAACTGGATGTAAGTAAGGCTGAAGGACTGGATGGAGTGTCCAACTGGATACTTAAGGAATGTTGTGAACAACTGACAGGAAGTATAAACAGTACCATAGTATGTTCTTTTTAAAGAAGGAAAAATCCCTCTAGACTGGAAGAGAGCCAATATTGTGATCGTTTTTAAAGGAGTTAATAAAGAAGATCCACTGAATTACAGACCAGTGTCCCTAACAAGTGTGGTTACAAAAATAGCAGAAGGAATAGTTAAAAACAGATGGATGGAATATTTAGAAGAAACATATACATTGACTGACAGACAATTTGGTTTCAGAAGTGGAAGATCTTGTGTCACGAATTTAGTGAGCTTTTATAGTAGAGCAATTGATATAATTCAAGAGAGAGAGGGTTGGGCAGACTGTGTTTATTTAGACCTAAAAAATGCATTTGATAAGGTACCACACCAGAGACTGCTATGGAAAATTCAAAATATAGGGGGTTTGCAAAGCAACACACTAAATTGGATTACAGACTTCTAGAGGGACAGAGAAATGAGAACAGTAATAAAGGGAGAAAAATCAGAATGGTGTAGAGTTACAAGTGGAGTACCTCAGGGGACAGTCTTAGCCCCCATATTGTTTCTGGTGTATGTCAACAGTATGGTGGATGAGGTTGACAGTCATATAAGTCTGTTTGCAGATGATGTGAAATTATTGAAAAGAGTGGAAAACAATATGGATTGTGAAATATTACAGAAAGATCTAAATAAGATATATAAATGGAGTAAGAAATGGGAAATGGAATTCATTGCAAAGAAATGCAAGGTGATGGAATTAGGAAAAAACAAAAGAAGACTGACAAGTTCCTACACCATGGGAGAAGTGGAAATTAAGAAAACCAAAGAAGAAAAAGATTTGGGAATTACAATAAGTGATAATTTATCACCTGAAAAACATGTAAACAAAATAGTCAGGGGAAACCTATGAGTTATTAAGAAAGATGAAAGGGGCATTTGCTTACATGGATGAAGAGATGATGAAAAAGTTGATGGAATATGTGATTCAACCAAAACTGGAATATGCCACAATTGTTTGGTCACCCCATAATAAAAAGGAAATAAGGAAAATAGAAAGGATCCAAAGAGCTGCAACCAAATTGGTACCAAGTTTGAGAGATTTAACCTATGAAGAAAGATTAAGGAGATTGAAGCTTCCACCATTACAAGAGAGAAGAGAAAGAGGAGACTTGATTGCTATAAGCAGAGCTTTAAAGGGTAAGGATCAAGTTGACAAAGAAGACTTATTTGTGTGGGACTCAAGAGATACAAGAGGACATGGAGTGAAATTGAGGAAAATAGCAAGTAGAAGAGATATCAAGAAATATGGTTTCCCAAATAGAAGCATAGAAATATGGAACAACTTAGATGAAACAGTGGTACAAGCAACAGACATTCATGAATTTAAAGCTAAGCTGGATGCTTATAGATATGGAGACATGACAGCACGAGCATAGGTCTTTTCCTGTAAAACACAACTAGGTAAATACAACTAGGTAAATACATACAGAAACAAATTCCGTAAAGAAAAATACACATGAGGTGGCTTGATTGTCCCAGGCCTAGTCTTTAAGGTTGGTCGGAATCATCTAGCAGCCATAATATTAAATTGTAAGATACTTCCTTCGGGTTAATCTATACTTCAGATGTGTTATGTATTAGTACAGAAATTATTATGTAACATATGGATTTTCAGCTTTAAGGCTGCAAGGTTAATAAACTGATTACTATTATTATTATTATTATTATTGTTATTATTATTATTATTATTATTATTATTATTATTATTACACATGTACATTTATTATCTTATTTCGATATTTTACTGTGGATATTTTTGTCTTTTCATTACAATTCCATCATCAGTAATTATTTTAATCATTTTTACCATCACCTTGAGACTTAAAACTGTTTCTAATGAATTATCTCCTTTCACAACTGTAAAAACCCTGATAAATAATGTGTTTTTTTCAGGGCATTTCAGAGGAGCTATTTCAGCATTTGGCTTCTATGCTGCCAAATATCTTCCGAGTCTCCAATCCACTAGTGGTCAAGTCTTCTTAGCAGCACACTTGAAATAGACATTAAAGTACATTGTAGATGAAGTGTTATTTATGTATTATTTTTTTCTTTGCACACCCAATTATCTGTGTTATTAATGCAGTTATGTAGATTAAGATAACATTTATACAACAAAAATATAATAATATTTATAAAGGTGCAAAATATCAATATAGAATTTATGAACTAATAAGAATCTTTCAGGTAAATAGAAGAAAGAAAGTAATAAATGCTGAACATTTATGGTTTTAACAACCTCAGGGTACAAAGTGTTATGCTCACTGTTAATGGCCCATGAATAAATGCTTAAAAAAATAAACATACCTATATAGATATAACAATATATCTTTTATTTCATTTTTTTAATTTATATATTCCTTTTATATATGTATTATTTTTATTGTGGTTGTATTTGTTTCATGGGCTTTGAATTGCTGGATTAAAGTTGATGACACTTAAGGAACTATCTTGTGAACCAGGTGTGCTTGTGAAATATAATCATGTAATTTACCATTCCACAGTGAAATGGTATGTGTTGAACTATAAAATTGTATGTCTGTACAATCTGATATTGTGGTATAAGAATTGTTTTTTTTTTTGTTATCTGCTGAGTATATTGGAGTAGAATCAGATCTTTAGATGTATTTGCTTATGCTTAATAGATAAACATAGATATATTATAGCCATTTTAGCATGGTTATATCTGTACACAAAGCTGAAATGTCTCCTGTAAAGATGAGTATCTGATAAGTAATTTCCATATTTACATTCGCATTTACATACAATTTCTTTTGGGAATATTCATTTATAGAAATTATTTATTCATTTGTATTTAAATTGTAGAAGTTAGTTGTCAATTTGAGAAAAATGTTATGACAAAGCCAGGCATTGAGTAACATGATTTAAAAATGGGTTTCTTACCAAGCTTGTGAAGAATTTTAAGGATTTATCATTTAGGAGTATGTCTGAAAGGTATGTTTAAATAGTATTGTATTTCTTAAATATATTAATTTATTGATTGCATCTTTTTTTTAATCTTGAATCCCAAGTAGATTCCAAAGTGGTGATAATCTCTTTAGTATATTAATTTAACTCTTCAATATACTCCCCTATTTCAAAGTCACTTATCATAGCCATAGATAAGCAACACCTGGCATTGATCTTTCCTTTTCAAAACTGAATAGATATTTTGCTGCCTTAGATATTAGAATCTGAGATTAGATTCCTTCCAAACATTTTGGCATCACATATTGACCACTATCGATGGACATTAGTGGACATTGTTGTTGTTGTTGTTTAACAATGATCAAGCGCACTGAGCACAATTGGTCATCTCTTTCCCTTGAAAATAATTGTTTCGAGAGTCGACAACACTTCAAATGCACTGCAAAGACCATAAAACTCGGGTGGATGAACATTATGCCTGGCAAGGATGAAAAATTAGAGTTCATGAACTACTGAATTAACAAACCTAACAGTTCGAGTCCATAACGTTACTGTCCATCACAGAATAGTCCGAATACAGAATATAAAAATATGAATTTCCAATATAGTAGACTATATTAGTAATGTACATTAGTAATTTACTACGGTACATACATGGTGCACCGTTAGGCCAGGTGAGTATGGTGAGATACAGAGATAACTCCTGTTGAAAAACTGCTAAAATTCCAATTGATTGTGCTATTATGAGAAACAGGTCATCGTATGAATGCCCATAGTAAATTATTTAAATGAATTAGTAAATAATTTAATTGAGCAAGACGAACATTAGATTGTTTAATAATAAGTCAAAGCCTTCATAACGATACTATATTACATAATTTTTACTTCTTAATGTAAGAAGACCTATAAGTTGATCTCTGTCGTTATATTTGCCTTAATTATATATGTTCTTGTCATATGTTGGTGGCGTGCGCAAGGTGAGGCTCAGGTGGCGGCGGCGGCGCGGCGGCACGGAGTAGGTTGTTTTTCTGGCGCCATTTCCCGGTGTGACTTGTGTTAGCTGAACTAAACCCGCCGCAAGCCACGGGTGTCGGGTGCCATGTCTATCAACATAGACAAAGATGCTTTCTTCCGCCGGATGAACAAGATTTACGCGGCCTGGAAGGTGAGAGGCTGCTACAGTCATTGCAGGAGACGGCCACTTACTGCTCTCAAAGGCTGGGATAATTACACGACTAGCTTCCATGCTTAGAATTTCACTCCTCATTTCTTGACTCCATCTGCCTATTAAATCCTGTTCTCTCCGTGTTCTCTTATAGTATTTTCTCCGAGAAACCACTGAACCGCTACTTTGTTGATAGAGGAATTGGTGAAAACAATATCTTTTCTTACCTTTCTTTTACAAATTATTGAGTATTAGTGTTTGGCAGTGGTGACATTCATGGCCTACGACGATGAAGTTTATCCGTAAGGCAGCTTGGAAATATAAACTGCGGTAGGAAGAGAGCATGGTAGAGATCCCCCGTGTTTACATTAACAGGGGGGAAGGCGGAAGGGAGGAGGTTTGCGGCTTACATCTACGAATAGCATTAATTAAAATGGTTGGGTATTATTTGCACATTTAGTATATGGATAAATTTTGTTAATTTACTCCCGCTTATGAGAAAACCAATAGGATCACAAGGAAATGTAAGTTCCAGGTGGTAGATTAGCTTGGGTAGTGTATTTTTGCATTTGTCTGTTGTACCCATGTAATGTATAGTTGTCTCAAATGCAATCACTTCATAACTGAGTAGTGGTATGTGATATAATATGTGAAGAAATATTGGTATATATCTTTTAGTGACAATAATCAAGGCTAACCAAGTATCCATGTTTTTCGGTGATCATCTTGGGTATCTGATCAGGAGTTCACTTCCCAGCAATAGCCTATTCAGCCAATTTATCCCACTTTACATTTTTTTTTTTTTATGCTGCAATAGGGCATTGCAGCTGTGAGGTTACTATAGGTGATTAGGACAATGATCCCCTTATTTGGGTCATTACCTAAGGCTGGATATTCGACTTCAGGGCTGTTACTTGAATATAGACCATGTTGGTAGGAAAGAGGAAGGGGATGAAGTGTGGATTGAAGTTCTTTTTTACCTTTTGTGAAATAATATGAACAGTTGTATTGATTTTTTTTTTTTTTTTATGTAGGAGGGACACTGGCCAAGGGCAATAAAAATCCAATAAAAAAAAAGCCCACTGAGATGCCAGTCCCAGAACATCTGTCCATTGGAACCTTATCCTTTGCTACTCTTCCATTTTGTTCTAAAAGTTACATTCTTTGGATGTAAACCATGTCATTGCCATGCAGCTGGACTGCCTTTGTATGACATTACTTGAAGGGAATAGAATAATCATACACATTTTGTGTGCCTAAATAACCATCTCTTTAGAGAGTTATATGGTCTTCCAGAGGGAATAAGTTTTTGAGAGTTCTTGGTTCCTACCAGTTTGGGAGAATAACTTTTTGGAGCTGTAGGTTCCTACCTGTTTCCTCCGTGGTAGGGCTGCAATCACTTTAGCACTGTGAACATAGGTAACTATGTATTATAGTAGTACTATACTTTGTTTGGCCTTTCCCAACATAGGTATCTATGTATTATAGTAGTACTATACTTTGTTTGGCCTTTCCCAAAAGTAGAAAAAAATGTACATGTATTTGTATACCTTTACTTGAATATTGGCAGTAAGTATCTTCTATTTGAATACAGGAAAAAATTATACAGTAAGATTGGACAAGTAACTGGTCTTGTAAATAAATATATAGCTTCAAAAAATGATTTGCAGGAAACTGCATTAAGAATGAAGTATCTCACTTTCCATATGGCCAGTCTGAGACTGAAGAGGAGTTCACTAAGTTGTGAAGAGGTTAAATGCAAAAGTATATTGATAGTTAGGTTGTTAGGTTGTCTTCTGTTGTATAGTCATCTTTACTAGGATTATGAAACAAACAGGAAAAATAATTCACAGTGAAAAGACTGTGAGTGCGTTGGTGAAGAAATGGCACAATGAGGGACTTGAGGATGTGCCCCATCACAAACATGGTGGTGGGCCACTCCAAAATGTTTGACAACACCTTACATGGTATCAAGAGACAAAGGTATATCCTCAGCTTAGAGCAAAACTACTAAAAAAACTAACATTTTGGATAGCCCACCACCACATTTGTGGTGAGGCACATGCTTGCATCCCTCATCACATCATTTCTTCCCCAACACACTCAGTCTTTTCACTACAAAAGTTATACAGCTTACTTTTCTTATTTGTTTCACCATTCTAGTGAAACTCTGACACTTGTACTATGTTACTGTGGCCTGTGTATTTTCCAGATCATACATTACCTTAGTAAAACAGTTTGTTTAAAAGAAACATGGCCATCTCGCAGAATATTTAGATTGGGCATCAGCTTATTTGGGAATATGTGAGAAGCAAGGAACTTTTCAAGCTCAGCTTTCATTGTTGCTGCAAAGTTGTGACATTTTGTTTTGTCAGATACTTGATATTTATCTTTCAACTCAGATTTTTCTCTATATAGTAAACATTTGATTGATGTTATTTGAGTAATTCTAAAGGAAAGTAAATTTCTAGTCTCAACTAATACATTCATCCTCTTTATCTCTTTTGCTATAGCCAACAAGCATAGGGGCCTGTAGTTAATGTAGGGTTTTTGGGTAGGGAAATTCAAAATGAGGCATTTTTGACATTCTTGGGGAAAAGGTCTAAGGATGAGAAAATGCATATTTAAAAATGGGAAATTTCTATGCTATCCAAACCAAACGCAACCAACCTAATGTAACCTAACGTGGGGGAGGGGACTTTGTCAGATGGGACAAGTAACTGGTCCAGGGGAGGGGACAAAGTCCCCTCCCCTGGATCCCCCTTAAGGTCACTAACCTAACCTTACCTAACCTAACTTAATCCTTATATTCTGGTGATTAAACTATTTTCCCATAAGCCATGATGGGTAAAAATCATAAACCTAGAAATTGTCAGAAGACTGTTTGAATACTAATATTTTTTTCTCTGTGTTATTCTGAATACAATGATGTACTTTGTAGCTCGATGTGATCTCTGAAAAGGTTAGTTATGGCTTATCAGGGATCTCGCTGTGTGATCCGTCAACCAGAAACAGCCCAGAGAACACACACACACACACACACACACACACACACACACACACACACACACACACACACACACACACACACACACACACACACACACACACACACACACACACACACACACACACTCTCTCTCTCTCTCTCTCTCTCTCTCTCTCTCTCTCTCTCTCTCTCTCTCTCTCTCTCTCTCTCTCTCTCTCTCTCTCTCTCTCTCTCTCTCTCTCTCTCTCTCTCTCTCTCTCACACACGCACACACACACGCACACACACACACACACACACACACACACACACACACACACACACACACACACACACACACACATAATAATAATAGGGAAGGATCTGAGATCCTTCCCTATTATCAGGCTAGGAGGCAAGGAGGCAGTAGGCACCTGCCGAAACGATAATTACTCCCAGTGAGGTCTAAAGCACTGTTCAGGGGGTGCTGTGAACTTATCATTAAACCCAGCTGTGACCTCACTGAACGTTTCCCTTTGTGTCTCACAACACAAGGGGGCAGTCACAGCCTGCCCTCTAAAGACAACTCTCTACCTCCACACAAAACTACAAGCACCTAATAACACACACACCCTTCACTCAAAAATTTTAAAATCATGGCGACTCCTACACCAGCCTCGGAGTCCCCATCTGGGGAGGGGACCATAAATGTCCCCAGGTCGGACTGCCTTTCCGTCGACGACCCTAAGTGTCTTGACACCCCCCTCAACTTTTTCTTCATTAACTTCTGCAACATTCGCGGTCTAAGATCTAATTTTCAATCTGTAGAACACCACCTCTCCTCTTCTAAACCTCATCTTCTTTTCCTCACTGAAACTCAGGTGTCTGAGGCAACTGACAGTAGCCCCTTTTCTGTTCCCTCCTACTTTCTCTATCCTCATTTTCGATCCAAAGCTGGATGCTGCGTTTATGTGCGCAATGACTTAGCCTGCTCTCGTGCCAACGCTCTTGAATCTTCTGAGTTTTCCACCATCTGGCTACGACTACAGAGTCATTCTCATACTAAATTTATCTGTGCTGTATACCTCTCTCCTAACTCCTCTGACTATAAGAAATTCTTTGACTACTTAACTTCCAAAGTGGAGCACATTCTGACCCTCTTCCCTTTTGCAGAGATCTCCATTCTTGGAGACTTCAATGTTCACCACCAGCTTTGGCTTTCCTCTCCCTTCACTGACCATCCTGGTGAACTAGCCTACAACTTTGCTATCCTCCATGACCTAGAGCAATTGGTGCAACACCCTACTCGTATTCCTGACTGTCTTGGAGATACGCCCAACATTCTTGACCTTTTCCTGACCTCTAATCCTTCTGCTTATGCTGTCACCCTTTCTTCTCCGTTGGGCTCCTCCGATCACAATCTCATATCTTTATCTTGTCCTATCACTCCAATCCCTCCTCAGGATCCCCCTAAGCGAAGGTGCCTTTGGCGTTTTGCCTCTGCTAGTTGGGGGGACCTGAGGAGGTATTTTGCTGATTTTCCTTGGAATTACTACTGCTTCCGTGTCAGAGACCCGTCTTTGTGTGCTGAGCGCATAACAGAGGTGATAGTGTCTGGCATGGAGGCGTACATTCCTCACTCTTTTTCTTGTCCTAAACCTTCTAAACCTTGGTTTAACACAGCTTGTTCTCGTGCTATACATGATAGAGAGGTGACCCACAAAAGGTACTTAAGCCTTCCATCACCAGAATCTCATGCACTTTTTATTTCTGCCCAGAACCAAGCCAAGTCTGTTCTCCAACTAGCCAAAAACTCCTTCATTAACAGAAAATGTCAAAAACTTTCAAGATCTAACTCCCCTCGGGATTTCTGGCATCTAGCCAAAAATATCTCCAATAACTTTGCTTCTTCTTCTTTCCCTCCTCTACTTCAACCAGATGGCACCACTGCTATCACATCTATTTCTAAAGCTGAACTCTTTGCTCAAACCTTTGCTAAAAACTCTACCTTGGATGATTCTGGGCTTGTTTCTCCCTCTCCTCCACCCTCTGACTACTTCATGCCACGTATTAAAATTCTTCGCAATGATGTTTTCCATGCCCTCACTGGCCTAAACCCTCGGAAGGCTTATGGACCTGATGGGGTCCCTCCTATTGTTCTCTGAAACTGTGCCTCCGTGCTTGCACCTTGCCTAGTCAAACTCTTTCAGCTCTGTCTGTCAACATCTACTTTTCCTTCTTGCTGGAAGTTTGCCTGCATTCAACCTGTTCCTAAAAAGGGTGACCACTCTAATCCCTCAAACTACCGTCCTATTGCTTTAATTTCCTGGTTATCTAAAGTTTTTGAATCTATCCTCAACAGGAAGATTCTTAAACATCTATCACTTCACAACCTTCTATCTGATCGTCAGTATGGGTTTCGTCAAGGCCGCTCTACTGGTGATCTTCTGGCTTTCCTTACTGAGTCTTGGTCATCCTCTTTTAGAGACTTTGGTGAAACTTTTGCTGTTGCATTGGACATATCAAAAGCCTTTGATAGAGTCTGGCACAAAGCTTTGATTTCCAAACTACCCTCCTACGGTTTCTATCCTTCTCTCTGTAACTTCATCTCAAGTTTCCTTTCTGAACGTTCTATTGCTGCTGTGGTAGATGGTCACTGTTCTTCTCCTAAATCTATTAACAGTGGTGTTCCTCAGGGTTCTGTCCTGTCACCCACTCTCTACTTATTATTCATTAATGATCTTATAAACCAAACTTCTTGTCCTATCCACTCCTATGCTGATGATACCACCCTACACTTTTCCACGTCTTTTCATAGACGTCCAACCCTTCAGGTGTTAAACATATCACGCAGGGAAGCCACAGAACGCCTGACTTCTGATCTTTCTAAAACTTCTGATTGGGGCAGAGCAAACTTGGTATTGTTCAATGCCTCAAAAACTCAATTCCTCCATCTATCAACTCGACACAACCTTCCAGACAACTATCCCCTCTTCTTCAATGACACTCAACTGTCCCCCTCTTCTACACTGAACATCCTCGGTCTGTCCTTTAATTATAATCTGAACTGGAAACTTCACATCTCATCTCTAGCTAAAACAGCTTCTATGAAGTTAGGTGTTCTGAGACGTCTCCGCCAGTTTTTCTCACCCCCCCCCCAGCTGCTAACTCTGTACAAGGGCCTTATCCGTCCATGTATGGAGTATGCTTCACATGTCTGGGGGGGTTCCACTCATACTGCTCTTCTAGACAGGGTGGAATCAAAAGCTTTTCGTCTCATCAACTCCTCTCCTCTAACTGACTGTCTTCAGCCCCTCTCTCACCGCCGCAATGTTGCATATCTAGCTGTCTTCTACCGCTATTCTCATGCAAACTGCTCTTCTGATCTTGCTAACTGCATGCCTCCCCTCCTTCCGCGGCCTCGCTGCACAAGACTTTCTTCTTTCTCTCACCCCTATTCTGTCCACCTCTCTAACGCAAGAGTTAACCAGTATTCTCAATCATTCATCCCTTTCTCTGGTAAACTCTGGAACTCCCTGCCTGCTTCTGTATTTCCACCTTCCTATGACTTGAATTCCTTCAAGAGGGAGGTTTCAAGACACTTATCCACCAATTTTTGACCACTGCTTTGACCCTTTTATGGGACTGGCATTTCAGTGGGCATTTTTTTTATTAGGTTTTTGTTGCCCTTGGCCAGTATCCTTCCTACATAAAAAAAAAAAAAAAAAGGCTGTCCTGTCCTTCGCTCTTATCAGGTCCCTTGGCTCTTATCAGGATGCTTTCCACAGGGCGGGTCGCTGGGGTTGCCAAGTGTCGCCCTCAGAATGGGAGAATAGCTTAGTTACCACTAAATATACAGAGCTAGTGGCAACACTGCAGGTGGAAACAGATGCCAGACACTTCCACGTGCCATCTCACTCGAGAAACCGCGCTTGGAGCTCAAAATTGAGGCGCGAAAATTCTTGATTATGGGAACGATCGCCGTCGCTATGGACACACTGATGCAATCATTCAAATATGATCACCGGAATGAAAGGGTTAACCTAACCTAACCTAATATTACCTAACCTTCTAACCCCTCCATAAGGTAAACTAATGTAATGTAACATTTTGTAACCTACATTCTGTCAGTCATCACTGCATAGCAATAGCAATTAACGAAAAATACCTTAAGAAGTTGAGGGAACTGATGGTAAACTGCCAGTTCATATATTCACAGCCAGCACATGTCCCTTCTGTTGCCATGGTCTAACTGACACAGCACAGACAGTCTGTCGAGTTTTTCTTCCTCTAAACATACATGCCTACATGTGATTGGCTGACAGATTTCCGTGTGACCTGATTTGCAGCAGGTAACCCTATGTCATCGTAGGTCTTGTGACTCAATGTCATGTTGCCATCAAGCATGTGCACAAATGTACGAACACACTCATTATCCTATGGGAGATGACTGGAGGTGGATCTAAGTTAGAATTGATTTCAACCTTCAAAATTCTTATCAGAAGTTATTATTATTGATTTCTGACAGGGTAAAATGGGACTAGAAATTCTCCAAACAGTGAGATGTAGACTCTGCAAAGTAGTTATGTATGGTGTATTTGCAAAGGGCTGTAGGGATGTATGGTGTATTGGATAAAAATGCAATAATACCAAAATATTTACTGAAGTTCTTTTAATGTATTGATACATAGTCTATATGAACCTGTTGTCTCATGCATTTCAGATGCTAGTCTTTTATCATATGTTTGCTCTGTGAGGTGATTATCTAGGATGGTATAACAAAAAGCCTTATGTACTAAGTAGGTGGATATTTGATTGCTAGTCCTTTAGTTACAATGTGAAGATGAAAATCTGAAGTATTAATTTTGTGTGGTTTTTATCATAGGTAAAGATTGGTAAATTAACTGCAAAATATGGTTGTTGTATGGAAAGCTGAGTATTACATTTCACTTTGTACTGTGTTACTTTGTGTTTTTGGTGTATATATATATATATATATATATATATATATATATATATATATATATATATATATATATATATATATATATATATATATATTGGGTTTAGGAAGGGGGATAAAAACCCAGGGAGGAGTTAGGATTCTTTTAATCTCTAACGTTTCGGCTGAATAGCCATCCTCAGAGAGACAATCCTAAACCCAACTACTTGTCAACATGAACAGTTCACATATATATATATATATATATATATATATATATATATATATATATATATATATATATATATATATATATATATATATATATATATATATATATATATATATTAAATAATAAGAGCAAAAACATTAACACATAATGGTCCCAATAATTAAAAGTAAACAGAAGCTAACATATGTATGTTAGTAAGTAACATATTAACTAAAAGATAAATAAAAACACCAGACAGTGTAAGGAGCAATATTAATATATGAGTGAGTATATTAGACCATACATATTTGACAAAAAAAAAAACATGTGGAAAAATAAGTGAGTAGCAAAGTGAAATAGACCTGGTGTGTACTCGCTGGTAGAAGGGTGAGGACTGACAGAGGGTGGTGGTGTGGGAGTTAGATTAGCTACTAGCTCAGAAACCGAAGCTCTGAGCAGAGTTTATAAAAGGTACTATTCGGATGATGATTTTTTTTTTTTTTATTCAGGTTTTAAGTGTTTAATATAAATGGCTTCTAATATTTTAATGTCTGTATGTGCATCTGCTTTGTGTAATACACTGGAACCTCAGTTAGCGAATGCCTCCCTTTTTGAACAAACTGGTTTTTTAACAAAATTTTGAACTCATTATTGCTTTGGTTCTTGTACCATAATTCTGTTCTAGAACAAGTTACTTGATTTCAGATATTAAAAGATGTAGAAAAAGCTGCCATTTATTAATAATTTATAGTTTCTATAAATATCTACTTGATTTTTATATATTTAGAGTTTTAAGAGTTTAAGACAATTTAGAGTTTAAGACAATAATTTAATCTTTGAAATAAGGCAAATATGATCCCATTGAAAAAAACCTTGATGTAAACAAACAGTTTTTGGTTCTTGTGAGTAATCTTGAGCCACCTGTGGCTGTCTTGATGACCTCCAATGCCATCACTACTGCATAACTGCATTTTTCCAGTACCTTTTCCCAGCTGCAAGATGTCTAAGTGTCATGATCACCTTCATTTTGGCAGTAAGTGGGTTGCTCCTCTCTGTGTCCCTCTGTAAGGCTTCCCTCATTAGATTGGTCTAAACATTATCTTCTGATGAGCTCTGTGCCACTAAGTTCATTCATTAGATCCTTTCTGGATAAATAATTTGTGAGCTGGAGATGTGAAGCAGCCATCTTGGCTGTGAGAGCATCTGTCATAAGCCACTAAGACAGTGTAGACTGGTGTCTGGGAATAGATTAATCCATTTTACATTGATTCCTATGGGGAAAAAAGATAGTTTTGTTTTTTTTAACATTTTGGGTTTCAAATGACATTCAGGAATGAATTAAGTTTAAGAACCAAGGTTTCACAGTATTCTGAAGTCTTTTTCCAAAAAGGATTAGTCATGTTCATGTGAATGTGTTCTTATTGCTGAGAATGGGGGATGAGCTAGTTATTTATGTGTGCATGTTGAATTACCTTTATGTTCACTAATTCTGTGTATAAGATTTCTCATGGTTTCTCTAGTATGTCAAGTCTTACAACTCGAACAGTTAAATTCTTAAATGATGGAGATGAGTCCAATAGTTACACCTCATACAATTAAATTCATAAATGAAGTTGGAGATGAGTCCAATAAGAATGCTGTCTTTAAACAAAAAAAAAGGCAATAGTAAAGTTATTGGTGAAGGTGAAATTGAATTTAGTGTCAGGGTAGTGTGTTTTAAGTATGGTACTGAATTTTTTTCTAATAGTGCCCATAGTAAGGTAATTTATGTATTTCTTAGGTGTCATGTGGGTGTCATGAGAGAAAGGCAGATTAAATTTGCTGTCTAGAAAGTTATAGATAATATTATTGATGATGCTTAGCCCATTAATATGGAAAAACATCTTTAAAAAGTTTGAAAATAGACTGTAGCAACGATATATAATTAAGCCCCAAACCAGACACTCCTATTTCTAAGATGGCTACTCCACATCTCCAGTTCAGAAATGATTTATCCAGAAAAGATGTATTGAATGAACTCAGTGACATGGAACTCATCAGAAGATATTGTCTAGACCATGCAGGTATTCTCTGTCACTGATCTAGTGAGGGAAGCCTTACAGAGAGACACAAGGAGCAGCAACCCACTCACTGCCAAAATGAATACTTAGACATCTTGCTGTTGGGAAAGGCTACTGGGAAAATGCAGTTTTGCAATAGTGATTGCATTGTGGGTCATTGAGAGAGCTACAGGTAGCTTGGGATTACTCATGAGTGCCAAACCCTGTTTGATTACATCCAGACTCTTTAATGGGATTACATTTACCTTATTTCAAAGATTGAATTACTCTCTTACCCACTGTCTCTCCCCTCCAAGTATATAAAAACAATGGAAATATTTATATAAATTATAAATTGGTAATAAACAGCAGCTTTTGCTGTCTTTTAGTACTTGAAATCAAGTAACTTTGTTAAAAAAACTATTATGGTATGGTAACCAAAATCAATTATGAGTTAAAATTTTTGTTTGAAAACTGATTTGTTTGGAAAGAGAGGTGTTCAGTAACTGAGGTTCCAATATATATATATATATATATATATATATATATATATATATATATATATATATATATATATATATATATATATATATATATATATATATATATATATATATATATATATATATTTTTTTTTTTTTATGTAGGAAGGACACTGGCCAAGGGCAACAAAAATCTAATAAAAAAAATGCCCACTGAAATGCCAGTCCCATAAAAGGGTCAAAGCAGTGGTCAAAAATTGATGGATAAGTGTCTTGAAACCTCCCTCTTGAATGAATTCAAGTCATAGGAAGGTGGAAATACAGAAGCAGGCAGGGAGTTCCAGAGTTTACCAGAGAAAGGGATGAATGATTGAGAATACTGGTTAACTCTTGCGTTAGAGAGGTGGAGAGAATAGGGGTGAGAGAAAGAAGAAAGTCTTGTGCAGTGAGGCTGCGGAAGGAGGGGAGGCATGCAGTTAGCAAGATCAGAAGAGCAGTTAGCATGAAAATAGTGGTAGAAGACAGCTAGATATGCAACATTGCGGCGGTGAGAGAGAGGCTGAAGACAGTCAGTTAGAGGAGAGGAGTTGATGAGACGAAAAGCTTTTGATTCAACCCTGTCTAGAAGAGCAGTATGAGTGGAACCCCCCCAGACATGTGAAGCATACTCCATACATGGATGGATAAGGCCCTTGTACAGAGTTAGCAGCTGGGGGGGTGAGAAAAACTGACAGAGATGTCTGAGAACACTTAACTTCATAGAAGCTGTTTTAGCTAGAGATGAGATGTGAAGTTTCCAGTTCAGATTCTAAGTAAAGGACAGACCGAGGATGTTCAGTGTAGAAGAGGGAGACAGTTGAGTGTCATTGAAGAAGAGGGGATAGTTGTCTGGAAGGTTGTGTCGAGTTGATAGATGGAGGAATTGAGTTTTTGAGGCATTGAACAATACCAGGTTTGCTCTGCCCCAATCAGAAATTTTAGAAAGATCAGAAGTCAGGCGTTCTGTGGCTTCCCTGCGTGATACGTTTACCTCCTGAAGGGTTGGACGTCTATGAAAAGACGTGGAAAAGTGCAGGGTGGTATCATCAGCATAGGAGTGGATAGGACAAGAAGTTTGGTTTAGAAAATCATTAATGAATAATAAGAAGAGAGTGGGTGACAGGACAGAACCCTGAGGAACACCACTGTTAATAGATTTAGGAGAAGAACAGTGACCGTCTACCACAGCAGCAATAGAACGGTCAGAAAGGAAACTTG
>NC_087182.1:10504880-10519880 GCF_035594125.1 Scylla paramamosain
ATAGAGGGTGTACCATTTTGCTTTGAGCATCTAAATCCATATGATTTTTGATGAGACTGCCAGTTAAATGGCAGAAATGTCCCATGAACGTAGTATCATGAGAAAATGGCTTTGAGCAAATTCAGTAGAGGTAGATGATTGTTAATTAAATATCTTCTAGTTGAAGAAATGGGAGAAGTTCTTTTCCAAATGTATGGGAAAAAAAGGCCTAAAAGATATTTGATGTTTGAATTGAAGAATGAAGAGGGATCATTTCAGAAATTTATTGCAATCCACCTATGTGAAGACCACAAGTTTGCCAAATTTTTCCACCTTTCCTTTGAACAGAAAAGGTGTTGATCTCCTGGTTGAATTGATCAAAGACAAGGAGGGATGTTTTGCAACTTCCTCCACAAAGATTGTGTAGTTCACTGGAAAACGTGGGAGCCATGACGCAGACACTCAAATGTTTGTTTGTGATTACATTCACCCCCCATAGCTTTGCAAGTTCGGAACCAATGATGACCATTAAGAATTCCAGCGGCAGTTGCCCAAAGCAAAACAGCCCCATTTAGAAACAAAACATAGTGCTCTAGACAATTGTTGGACATTCATTGTTTAGCCATGAATGATCATTAATGAGTGATAATTGCACTGAGCAAAACCTGCCTTTAGGTGGGGGAAAGAGAAAGGCCATGATTCTTGTATATGGTGTATTTACTCAAATACCAGAGGGATAATAGGTTTCACGATAGGCTATTGGTGTGTGTACTCAAACTCAAACACACGTCTCACAGTTACCTCACTAAGTACACTTGCGTTATGTTATGTTCTTTAATTTGTGGCTTGTTACATGATGATTTGCCTGTACAGTAAAACCTCACCAAGTCACACCCCTTTTAGTCAGATATTGGTTACTTGGACACTTGATTCAGGAATTTATTTATTTTCTTATTATTGTTGATAGCAACTTCTTTTCCAGCAGTGATGATAATGTAAAGAAAATGGTGTGTAGTAAATTTCTTTGATATCTGAATGTTATTTTTTATTTTATTTTATTTTTATCTTATGAATATTTTTAGAATATTTTGCATTTTATGAAAGTGTAATTATGTAAAAACTTAATGGATATTTTTTTTGTTATTGGTATGGTTTAATCATTAAAAATATCATATTTTTATAGAAACTATCTTCACTAGCATATATTTCACATAAAATCAATAAAATCTTTATTTTTATCTGATTAAAATCTTCCTTTATGTCCCACTAAATAAGAAATGTAAAGAAAGTAAGAAATAATATGAATGGTGATGAGAAAACATCAAATAGCAGTATTTCATTTGAAATTCAAGTTTTGAGAAAATGGTGATTAAAGGCTTGATATGGTAATTTTATATAGTAATATTGATACTATATATACTGCTACCTACTTCTCAAAAATATCCTTTTCCATCTTTGCCTGGCATGTCTTTAGTCTTTTACTCCTTGGAAAGGAGATTTCCATTGACTTATCTTGTTTCAGCTCCCCTCCATATTTTGGATTCCCTCCAAAGATTTTGTTGTGCAGAGAAATTTTAATATATTATGTGTTATGTTCCAGGATGCTCATGTGAAAAAAAAAAAAACATTGTTAGAACACTATGAAACAGTTTTCAAGCATTTTTTTCTGTAGTTTGTTGTGAAATGATGAATTTTTGTGTTCTCTCTTTCAAACATCACTGGTTTCAGCTCCCCTCCATATTTTAGATTCCCTCCAAAGATTTTGTTATACAGAAATTTTAATGTATTATGTGTTATGTTTCAGGATGCTCATGTGAAAAAAAAAGAACACCATGAAACAATTTTCAAGTATTTTTTTCTGTAGTTGTGAAATGATGAAGTTTTGTGTTCTCCCTTTTGAACATCATTAGAGAAGAGTAGGCTCATTCAAGTCCGTATAGATTTCAAGAACAAATTTCAGTTCACTAAGTAAAATGTAAAGTTTCACCATGTTCTTATGAGGAAGTTGGTTTCTTCATAGATTTCAAGAACAAATTTCAGTTCACCATGTGAAATGTAGTTTCACCATGTTCTTATGAGAAAGTGTTGGTTTCTTCTCAGCTAAAGCTTTCTTATAAAAACATCAAGAATTCATCCCTTCTGAACACCTGGAATGTCTTGGAATTTTATCTTGCGTAGATGCTCAATCACTCATTTGTATAATTATATTCTTGTTTCCATCATGAGTTTATTTCACCCACTGCTACCAGGAGCAAACTTTTGTCAGTGAGTGCTTATATAGACCAGTGGTTCTCAAACTATGGGTCGCGACCCAAAGTTGGGTTGCGAGATCAATTTTGATGGGTCGCAGGGACACAGGAACATTATCATGCTTTCAGTGTATTTCAGTTACTTAATTGAATTATTCTTCTTTAATCACAAATTACTTTTGTTATGTATGTTCATCTTCCCCCCACCTCCCTCCTCCTGGGCCCCACGTAATGGTGTCTCTGACTGTTGTACACAAGCTGTACACATTATTTATTTTTTTCCAAAATAAAGTGTATGTATCATTGTACATTTTCTTTCTCTTTACTTTACTCTAGGTCGCGAAGGAATAAAATGTTCTAAATAGGGTAGCTCATGAAAAAGTTTGAGAACCACTGATAGAGACAAAAGATACCTGAGAGCAAAGGAGGGTGAGAGAGGAGATGGGGATTGGAGGGAGAACAGAGAAGATGGAAGAAATGCTTTGTTATTTTGTAGTCATTGGTTGATAGATTTTTTATTTTATTTATTTATTTATTTTTATTTTTTTTTTGTATAATATTAAACATATTGTCTTAGGATGTCATACCACATTTTGGCCATTACTTGTGGCTGGATTCCTGTCTTATAACTGGATCCTATTCAGTTTATGAGAAGTTTGTCATAATGTCTGAAACTGTGATATACCTAATAATACTATGTAAGTGTGATATAGCAAGGGTTTGCAGCATTATAATTAGAAATTATGCTACATTGCATTTGTTTCTTTTTCAGATTCAAATTCTGGAGGGACTGGAGAAGAACAAAGATGAGAATAGCAATGTTCCACCTGTGAAACTTCTCATAAGAGACAAGGTGAGTGTGTTGCAGTGTGACTTTTCATGTTTGACGAGTACTTTATTAGAATTCCAGTTTAAGGCAATATTACTATTTAATCATATTATTATATCTGCATATTTTTTGTAACTGAAATAAAATATTTTCTTGTGCATGTGAAGGAAAATGTGATAGTTTGAAAAGGACATATTGTTGAAAATTGTCTTTTTAGAAGTTAGTATTTCTGCTTTTAAGTTATATGTAATATTGTAGACAAGTGGAATAATATCATATTTGAAAAAGAAGATGGTGAAATGAAAAGAAATTATTCTAGTTCTTATGTATGTATTAGTAACAGCAGTTACTGTTGTTTTAAGTGGAAGCTTCATCCCTGCTCTGGAGTTGAGTGCTTCTACCCATTTCTTGCCAAGTGAACAAGATCATAAAATAGAAAGAAGAAAAAAAGAATGCTTAAGTGTCATGCTTTAATTTGTCTCATGCCTCAGTCTCTTTCAAGGACTTCCTTTAGAGAATGGCTTTAGTCTCCATCTTTCCCTGTTCCAGCATTCCCACAGTGTGTGGTCATAGCATTGCCAGTCTTCCTTCTCCCACTTGTCTTCATTTGCTCAGTTCAATTACTTCCTCTCAGTTCACCCTTTAATATCACTCATGTGATGTACCTGTAATCCCTGCATAATTACAGATTGAAATTGTGAGCGACTCATTTGGAAGGTGATTGCATTTACTGCTACTTTCTTAAGTTACCACAGGTTTTATTTCTTGTATGTATGCCTTTGCTTAACTAATAATACTGGAAAATATTTACATCTTTTTTGTATTGACAGAGTGACAAGGACAAGGCAAACATCAGCAAGTTGATTGAGGCCATAAAGCAGAGCAAAGGAGGCACAAAAATAGGGGTGTATGTCAGGGACAAGTTCTCTTCAGATCTCATTGATGCATGGAGGAAGGCCATCAAGGAGAACAACTTTGAACCGGTGAGATATGACCTAGTGTAGGCAGCACATTCTGTGAGTGTGCAAGTTATTTGTATTAGATCTCAAAAAAAAATCTTTGTCTTTACTGATTCTTTTATTCATATAATATAGTAACATTATAAGTTTGATGACATTATCAAATCCTGTTAACAGATAAGACATGCTTTCCAAAGTTTGTTGCTGAAACCCATCTTACATTTGTGCATGCCAACATCACTGATGGTTCATTGTGTTCATACAGGTGGACATGAGCTCCAACATGGCTATAGTTATGGCTTCAAAGGAAGAATCTGAGCTAACCACTATTAAAAAGGCTTGCACTGCTACTGTGGATGTCTTCTCCAAGTACCTCAAGGAACAGATCATGGATATTATTGACAGAGATAAAAAGGCCAGTATAAAAAAATATTTTTCATTAAGCAAAGGCTATAGACTGTTCATTCACAGTTTGTAACTAAAACCTAATGCACTTTTGTAACCTTATTGCATATTGGACAGTGGCAGAGTCAGACTGTTTCCTGCTTTATCTAGATGCTGACCTCTACATTGTAAGTCTTGTTGTTTTCCATGTACAGTGGAGTCTCGGTTCTTGATTTTAATTTGTTCCTGAATGTCGTTTAAAATCTGAAATGTTCTAAAACAAACTATTTTTGCCAAAGGAATCAATGTAAAATAGATTAATCCATTCCCATACACCAGCCTACCCTAGTCTTACTGGCTTATGACAGATGCTCCCACAGCCAAGATGGCTGCTTTACAACATCTCCAGCTCATAAATTACTTATCCAGAAAGGATGTATTGAATGAACTTAGTGACACAACTTATCAGAAGATACTGTTTAGACTGTGCAGGTATTTTCTTTGTCACCAATCTAGTGAGGGAAGCCTTACAGAGGGACACAGAGATGAGCAACCCACTTACTGCAAAAATGAAGGTGATCAAAACACAGACATCTTGCTGCTGGGGAAAGGTACTGGAAAAATGCAGTTGTGCAGTAGTGATGGCGTTAGGGGTTATTGAGAGAGGTACAGGTGGCTCGAGATTACTCTTGAGCACTGAAAACTGCTTTTATTGAGGCTTTTCATTGGGATCACATTTACCTTATTTCAAAGATTGAATTACTGTCTTATACTGTGTCTCTCCTCCAAATATATAAAAATGAAGTAAATATTTATAGAAACTATAAATTAGTAATAAATGACAGCTTTTCTGTGTCTTTTAATATTTTGAGATCAAATAACTTTGTTCGAGAACCAAATTATGGTACCACAACCGAAGCAATAACGAGTTCAAAATTTTGAGGGTAAATTATTAATCTTAATGTTAAAATAGACAAAGAATAATCAAGATGATGCAAGTTGAAGTAATTTACACTATTTCTCTACTGTTTTTTCTTAGAATTATTTCAATGTTTACACTGTTTCTTTCTATAATGTTTTTTCATAGAATTATTTTGATATCATGGATTAAAAATAGTGGTATGTGGTAGAAGTTATCTTAAACATAATGGCATTATCAGATTTCAGGTAAGCAACTTTTTATCCCAAATTATAGGTGCAAGGTAACATAATGTTGTGTGCATGTGTGTGTGTCCTAGCAGTACTGAGCCACTTGTCTTATACATACAGCTTGTGATAAAAAGTTGCTTGTCATCCTTTTACACATTATTCAGGGTTTGATATGGTAGCATTAGATAACTTCTATATCACACACTATTTCTACTTATAGTATGATGGTAATTCTATAAAAAGAAAAAATAACAAAGCATAATTTTTTTATCTATGTCACTGCAATTTTTTTTTTTTTTTTTTTTTTTTTTTACCCCTCTGTCCAATGATCAAGGAACCAATTAATTATTGTAAAAAATCAAGAAGATACAGGGAAGAGATTTAAAATGTTAGTGTGGAGGGACCAGTGTCCACACCAATTAGGAGACAGCCTGACTGAGCCATTGTCCAATCAGCAAGAAGGTTACAAGAGTAGCAGAGGCTCTAGTTCCAAGCTATGAATGAGGAGACTATAGCTACCAGAGATCTACAAAAGCTAAACAAAAAGTCTGCTATTCCCATAAAGTTTCTATAAAAAGATACCTTGAAAGGCTTGGTCAGTTCAATTTTTGAGTCTTTGATATTCATCTACGGTACATGTTCAAGATTAAAAAAAATAGGTAAAAATATAATCAGATAGAAAGTACCAGAGTTTACCAGTGAAGGAGAAGACCATGCAAAAACTGGTTAAGTCTCACATTAATAAGATGGACAGAATAAGGGTAAGAGAGTCTTGTGCATGAAGGCTCTGTGAGTATGTGAGATTATATTTATCCATTTATATGTTTAACTCCTTTACACTTGATCCCTCCCTTACTGTTACTGTCACTTACCTTCCACTCTCTCTCTCACACACACACACACACACACACACACACACACACACACACACACACACACACACACACACACACACACACACACACACACACACACACACACACACACACACACACACACACCTCACTCATCCAATCAATTATTCTCAAAGTCTTGATGTGTCTCTTGTACTGTTGGTATATCAATCTTATCTTTCCTAATGCTTAATATTACTTCTCTCCTTTTTCTGGTTACATTTATTCCATTAATATTAATGGCAGCATTCACAGCTCTGATGTTGCTACATAGTGCCAGAAAGTTAAATTCCTGATCTTTTGTCTTGGACCTTCCAGAAAGCTCAAATTTGAGTGTTTTCTTCACAAAAATATTGCATACACATTTTTATAGTTCATTTGAAGTATATAGCATGCCTTAAAATACGCTAATAAAATGAAGGGAGGAGGCAGTAGACACCTGCTGAAACAATAATTACTCCCAGTGAGGTCTAAAGCACTGTTCAGGGGGTGCTGTGAACTTATCATTAAACCCAGGTGTGACCTCAATGAACGTTTCACTTTGTGTCTCACAACACAAGGGGGCAGTCACAGCCTGCCCTCTAAAGACAACTCTCTTCCTCCACACAAAACTACAAGCACCTAATAACACACACACCCTTCACTCAAAAATTTCAAAATTATCATGGCAACTCCTACACCAGCCTCAGAGTCCCCATCTGGGGAGGGGACCATAAATGTCCCCAGGTCAGACTGTCTTTCTGTCGATGACCCTAAGTGTCTTGACACCTCCCTCAACTTTTTCTTCATTAACCTCTGCAACATTTGTGGTCTAAGATCTTATTTTCAATCTGTAGAACACCACCTCTCCTCCTCTAAACCTCATCTTTTCCTCACTGAAACTCAGGTGTCTGAGGCAACTGACAGTAGCCCCTTTTCTGTTCCCTCCTACTTTCTCTATCCTCATTTTTTATCCAAAGCTGGATGTTGCGTTTATGTGCGCAATGACTTAACCTGCTTTTGTGCCCATGCTCTTGAATCTTCCAAGTTTTCCACCATCTGGCTACGACTACAGAGTCACTCAAACTAAATTTATCTGTGCTGTATACCTCTCACCTAACTCCTCTGACTATAAGAAATTCTTTGACTACTTAACTTCCAAAGTGGAGCACATTCTGATCCTCTTCCCTTTAGCAGAGATCTCCATTCTTGGAGACTTCAATGTTCACCACCAGCTTTAGCTTTCCTCTCCCTTCACTGACCATCCTGGTGAACTAGCCTTCAACTATGCTATCCTCCATGACCTAGAGCAATTGGTGCAACACCCTACTCGTATTCCTGACCGTCTTGGAGATACGCCCAACATTCTTGACCTTTTCCTGACCTCTAATCCTTCTGCTTATGCTGTCACCCTTTCTTCTCCGTTGGGCTCCTCCAATCACAATCTCATATCTGTATCTTGTTCTATCGCTCCAATCCCTCCTCAGTATCCCCCTAAGCGAAGGTGCCTCTGGTGTTTTCCCTCTGCTAGTTGGGGGGACCTGAGGAGGTATTTTGCTGATTTTCCTTGGAATGACTACTGCTTACATGTCTGAAACCTGTCTTTGTGTGCTGAGCACATAACAGAAGTGATAGTGTCTGGCATGGAGGCGTACATTCCTCACTCTTTTTCTTGACCTAAACCTTCCAAACCTTGGTTTAACACAGCTTGTTCTCGTGCTATACATGATAGAGAGGTGGCCCACAAAAGGTATTTAAGCCTTCCATCACCAGAATCTCATGCACTTTATATTTCAACCCAGAATCATGTCGTCTGTTCTCCAACTAGCCAAAAACTCCTTCATTAACAGAAAGTGTCAAAACCTTTCAAGATCTAACTCCCCTCATGACTTCTGGCATCTACCCAAAAATATCTCCAATAACTTTGCTTCTTTTTCTTTCCCTCCTTTATTTCAACTGGATGGCACCACTGCTATCACGTCTATTTCTAAAGCTGAACTCTTCGCTCAAACCTTTGTTAAAAACTCTACCTTGGACAATTCTGGGCTTGTTCCTCCCTCTCCTCCACCCTCTGACTACTTCATGCTACCTATTAAAATTCTTCTCAATGATGTTTTCCATGCTCTTGCTGGCCTAAACCCTCGGAAAGCTTATGGACCTGATGGGGTCCCTCCTATTGTTCCCCAAAACTGTGCCTCTGTGCTTGCACCTTGCCTAGTCAAACTCTTTCAGCTCTGTCTGTCAATATCTACCTTTCTTTCTTGCTGGAAATTTACTTACATTCAGCCTGTTCCTAAAAAGGGTGACTGTTCTAATCCCTCAAACTACCGTCCTATTGCTTTAATTTCCTGCCTATCTAAAATTTTTGAATCTATCCTCAACAGGAAGATTCTTAAACATCTATCACTTCATAACCTTCTATCTGATCGCCAGTATGGGTTCCGTCAAGCCGCTCTACTGGTGATCTTCTGGCTTTCCTTACTGAGTCTTGGTCATCCTCTTTTAGAGATTTTGGTGAAACTTTTGCTGTTGCCTTGGACATATCGAAAGCTTTTGATAGTCTGGCACAAAGCTTTGATTTCCAAACTACCCTCCTACAGCTTCTATCCTTCAATTTGTAACTTCATCTCAAGTTTCCTTTCTGACCGTTCTTTTGCTGCTGTGGTAGACAGTCACTGTTCTTCTCCTAAATCTATTAACAGTGGTGTTCCTCGGGGTTCTGTCCTGTTCTTATTATTCATTAATGATCTAAGCCAAACTTCTTGTCCTATTCACTCCTACGCTGATGATACCACCCTGCACTTTTCCACGTCTTTTCATAGACGTCCAACCCTTCAGGAAGTAAACATTTCACGCAGGGAAGCCACAGAATGCTTGACTTCTGATCTTTCTAAAATTTCTGATTGGGGCAGAGCAAACTTGGTATTGTTCAATGTCTCAAAAATTCTATTCCTCCATCTATCAACTCGACACAACCTTCCAGACAACTATCCCTTCTTCTTCAATGACACTCAACTGTCCCCCTCTTCTACACTGAATATCCTCAGTCTGTCCTTTACTTATAATCTGAACTGGAAACTTCACATCTCATCTCTAGCTAAAACAGCTTCTATGTAGTTAGGCGTTCTGAGACGTCTCCGCCAGTTTTTCTCACCCCCCCAGCTGCTAACTCTGTACAAGGGCCTTATCCGTCCATGTATGGAGTATGCTTCACGTGTCTGGGGGGATTTCACTCATACTGCTTTTCCAGACGGGGTTGAATCAAAAGCTTTTCGTCTCATGAACTCCTCTCCTCTAAGTGACTGTCCTCAGCCTCTCTCTCATTGCCGGAATGTTGCATATCTAGCTGTCTTCTACTGCTATTTTCATGCTAACTGCTCTTCTGATCTTGCTAACTGCATGCCTCCCCTCCTCCCACGGCCTCGCTACACAAGTCTTTCTTCTTTCTCTCACCCCTATTCTGTCCAACTTTCTAACGCAAGAGTTAAACAGTATTCTTAATCATTCATCCCTTTCTCTGATAATCTCTGGAACTCCCTGCCTGCTTCTGTATTTCCACCTTCCTATGACTTGAATTCCTTCAAGAGGGAGGTTTCAAGACACTTACCCTTCAATTTTTGACTACCACTTTGGACCCTTTTATGGGACTGGCATTTCAGTGGGCATTTTTTTTTTTTATTGTATTTTTGTTGCCCTTGGCCAGTGTCCCTCCTACATAAAAAAAAAAAAAAAAAAAATTATAAGGTTGATTTCAGGAAACTGTAATGGGGAGTATATATGACAAGGAATGAATATATGTTGAGTTTACTGATATCTATGAATACTTCTTTATTTCTATTTCTATTTAAATATTCATAGTGGTTGTCAGTAAAGGTGTTGACAGAAAAAAGATTTTGTCAGACTTGCTTCCAAGGACAGAGGTCAGAGAGGAAGGAAAGAAGCTCATGTTTTATGTCTTAAGTTGTATATACAGGATCCATTTATTATCTGATAAGCTAATGCAGATCTGTAGTACTATTATTTAGATATGAGAGGCATAGACTTGTTTATATTTCACAATTGTCAACCATTACTTGAATTTGTTTGATATAGGATAGAAAATTATCAGTACAAGTAAGGCACTACATTAGGATCCTTCCTTGTGTGAACTTAAACTTTTGTAAAGCTGTACATGTACACATCAGGTCAAATTTGCCAGTTTATTTGCTGTTAAATGATACAGGATGCAGTCCATGTCATGGTCTGGGTTTCAAAACTCCCTGCTGCCAGCCATACAAGTTGTTGTAAACATACTTTGACATGTGGTATGATTGACTGTAAATCATACTCTAGAGAAATGAGAACAAGAGTAAAAGGTGCTTGTAATATCAGAGAATAGGTTAACTTTTCATCTGTAAAGAATGAACCAAAAAGGATTTTTTTTTTTACACCTGCTGACAGCAGCAATCAATTATTTATTTATTTATTTATTTATTTATTTGTTTTTTATTTTATTTTTTATTTATTTATTTATTTATTTATTTATTTATTTATTTATTTATTTATTTATATTTTATTTTATTTTATTTTATTTTTTTGTAAGTTTAAGCATTTTCAGTAGTGATCTACCACAACATACAGTGTTTGATTTTTAAGTGTGTACTGAAAATGAATCACAACCCAAATGTCAGATCACAGGTGTCACTGTTCTTGGGAAAAACTGCCGTGTACATCACTCTAGGTAGTAATTTTGTAAAATACAGGAAGAGGTATCTATGAACTCATTCATTACTTAAGGTTCATGGTCCAGTTTATTGGGAAGATGAGCTTTTCAGGGTAGCAGTGGACAGAGCAGTGGACAGAGCATAGGAGAAACTTGTGAGATTTGTGGCGATGGCCTATAGTCATGTTTAGAGTTTGTATGTTTGAGTTCTGAGCCAACTCAAATTTTTGCTTGTTTTAGCTTGATGTCAACTATGATATTACATAAATATATGTTTCCTTGCCCACATGTGATTATGTTAAGAGACAATGCAAGAAATGCACTAACATACAAGAAAACAGCACTACTCTTGGATTAAAGTCACAGGCACGAAATAAAATTTGACAGCGCTCTCTGTCAGTCAGAAAGATGCAAAATGTCATCAGTAAATGCAGCATCTTCCCTTCTTTCCCTTGCCTTGTGTCACTTTCAGGTTTTTTTTAATGTGAAATGACTAAAAAAAAGAAATATTTCTTTATACAACACCAACTTTCTCGGTCTCAAAGAACATTATACAGTGGAACCTTGATTACTGAACATATCCCTTTCCGAACAACTTGGTTTTTGAACAAAATTACTTGATTTCAAATACTACAAGACATAGCAAAAGCTGCCATTTATTTCTAATTTATAGTTTCTATAAATATTTCCTTCGTTTTTATATATTTAGAGGAGAGAGACAGAGGGTAAGACAGTAATTCACTCTTTAAAAAAGTTAAATGTGATCCTGTTGAAGAACCAGGGTTACTGTATTGTGGAATTTTGTCTGCTAGTGTGGAAATATTGCGACATTTGGCAGCTGTAAATGGAATAAATTTCCACATCTATACCTTCCAAGAAACTCTGTGAATATGAAATGTGAATATGAAAAGAAATATATACTAAAATGATGGAAAATTCATGTTAACATATGTTAAATATATATATATATATATATATATATATATATATATATATATATATATATATATATATATATATATATATATATATATATATATATATATATATATACACACACACATACACATACACACACACACACACACACAGTTGTCAAAGTAATGTTAACTTCCTGAAATCAGCATAAGTTTCTCCTTTTTATGGTAGCAGATTCCACGTAGGTGTAGAAAAACAGACCACTGAATTGGCAAAACTCAGTATTCCACACAATGTTGTGTAGAAATATGGTAATCCTCTGAAGAACCTCGATGTAAACAAACAAGGTTTGACACTCAGGAGTAATCCCGAGCCTCCTATAGCTCTCTCTATGACCCACAACACCATCACTACTACACAACTGCATTTTCACAGTAGCTTTTCCCAGTAGCAAGATGTCTAAGTGTTATGATTACCTTCATTTTGGCAGTGAGTGGGTTGCTCCCCTCTGTGTCACTCTGTGTCACTTGATCGGTGACAAAGAGAATATCTTTTGATGAGTTCTGTGTCACTTAAGTTCATTCAGTACGTCCTTTCTGGATAAGAAATCTGTAAGCTGGAGATATTGTGGAGTGGCCATCTTAGCAGTGGGAATGTTGGTCATTACTCCGCAAAGATATGCTGGACCAGTGTCTGAGAATGGATTAATCCATTTTACATTGATTCCTATGGGCAAAATAGTTTTGGTTTTCGAGTATTTCAGATTTTGAACAGCATTCAAGAACGAATTAAGTTTGAAAACCGAGGTTCCACTGTATTCTATATTTTATTCTTCAAAATACAGGAACTTACATGCTTTGGTGCTGTGGTTACTACTCGCTGAATGGCATATGAAAAGCATTTGACTTTTGGCCTGTGCAGGCAAATGGTACCCTGGGCTCATGCTTCTTTATGCATTGCGACCAAAGCGTTTTGACTTGTTGATGACAATCGTGAAAATGCCTTTTGCTGGCAACCATTGGGAGTATTTAAGCAGAAGTATAAATAAAGAAATATCCATAGATATGCATAAACCTGGTAAATATTCATCCCTTGTCATATATTGCTGTCATTAGTGATTTCATAAATCAACATTACAGCTATTTAGCTCATTGTAAGGCATGAGAAATGAATGATAGAAATATGTACATAATATTTTATGTGAAAAGGCAGTCAAATATGAGCTTTCTGCAAAGTTCATGACAACATGTCAGGAATAAAAATTTCTGGTAGTATTCAGCATCTACAGGCCTAACATAAATGCTCCCATTGGGACCATTGTAATCACTATCCTATCCCCCTCCTTGTTTATAGCTGTGTTGTCTTCCCAAGAAAAGGGTCACTGGCATCTGGCAAGGCTAGCATGGTGTATTCCTTAAAGGACATGAACTGAAAAAAAAGTAACTTGATCCCCCCCCCAAAAAAAAAAGGAAAAAAAGTTAGTATAAAAGGGGTCTTACGGTAATATGAATTTTTAAAAATAAAAATCACTGCTGGTGGATGCCATCATTCTCCCACCTTTGGTGTCATCTCACAGGGTGTTTTTATGAGTTGCACCCTGACAAAGTGGGGATGGGATAGCCTACTATTCCTTAAAAGGCTAGGCCCATTATCTTCCTTTTCTCATACAACTTTCGAGTTTTTGATGCAGCAACGACTTCATCTCAGATAAACCTTATTGATTATGATACTGATACTGTGCAAAGCTAAAACACTTATAATCCCTCAAGCATTTAACATCTTATTTAAGGAATAGGTTACTGATTATGGCAGGGTTGGAAAAAATCATGATTGAAAAAAAAATATTAACAATAATAATAAAAAATAAAATAAATGAAATAAAATTCATAAAAATAAAAAATAAAAATTTATTTGATTTAAATTGGATTTTTTTATTTAGATAAATTTTTTTGTTTAAATATTTTTTTGCATTAATCCTTGTTTGTTTGCACTGATTATTTGTTTCAATCTTATGAGGCCATTTTCTTGTTTTAAACTTGGCATATGTTAAATTAAATCCTAGTTTAATATACATTACCCAGCATGAGTTTTTCATATAAAACTCATAAGTAGGACTAATAATCAGACCTCTTATGTTAAAGTAACTAACTTTGCTTTAAAAGAATTAAGCTCATTAAACTTTTTATTTACATTTATTATTTTCAACAAAGCCTTTTTTTTTTTATGCTTTTGAATATTTTTCTTGTAAGAGATGGCAGTGATTCACTGGTGCCTGACTTGCTGTAGGACCAGCACATGATCAGTACACTCAGTACAGGACAAGTACACTTGATACTTTTCTTGTGCAGCTGGTTCACATATTCTTCCTAGTTCTTTGTGTGTGTGTGTGTGTGTGTGTGTGTGTGTGTGTGTGTGTGTGTGTATAATATATACACACACACACACACTGATCAGTACTGAGTGTACTGATCATGTGCTGGTCCTACAGCAATATATATATATATATATATATATATATATATATATATATATATATATATATATATATATATATATATATATATATATATATATATATATATATATAGTTTAAATCATTATTTTTTTTTACTCAGTGTAACAATTAAATAATTTTTAATACAGTATGTTTCATTTTTATTTAAATAATTTAATTTAAATCAAACCAACCCTAGATTATGGTGATATACATTGTGTTGAATAAACCCAAACATTGAAATATGGAGCATTAGATGGAGAAAATTCAGGTCAAACTTGCCTTCTTTTATTACAGGTGAAACATGCTAAGCTGGCTGAAGGGGTGGAGCAGGCCATGACAGACAAGAAGTATGTTGGTAACTTTGACACCCAGCAAATTGAGCCATGCTACCCACCAATAATACAGTCTGGAGGGAATTATGCTCTCAAGTTTAGTGTGTCCAGGTGAGTTGGCATCAAGATA
>NC_087182.1:10529880-10604880 GCF_035594125.1 Scylla paramamosain
GGAGAGTTGATAAGATGAAAAGTTTTTGATTCCACCTTGTCTAAAAGAGCAGTGTGAGTGGAACCCCCATTGATGTGAAGCATATTCCAAACATAGACAGATAATGCCCCTGCACAGAGTTAGCAGTTGGGGGAGGGGGATGAGAAAAACTGGCCGAGACAACTTAGAATGCCTAATTTCATAGAAGCTGTTTTGGCTAGAGATGAGGTATTAGGTTTTCAATTTAGATTATAAGTAAAGGACAGACCAAATATGTTAAGTGTAGAAGAGGGGGACAACTGAGTGTCATTGATGAAAAGGGATAGTTATCTGTAAGGTTGAGTCAAGTTGACAGATGGAGGAATTGAATTTTTGAGGCAGTGAACAATATTAAGTTTGCTCTACCCAGTCAGAAATTTGCTCATTGCTTGTTCCTTTTCCAGGTGATCAGTGTGTGTTGGTGCATTTGATTGTATGTATGCAGATAATATGTAACTCTTTATTTATTTACATATTTACTAATTTCTTTCATATAATTATTTAATTTTCTTTCATATATGATACACATTTTGATTTGTGGTTGACTTTTTTAGCTATATGAGGTGCAACCCCAAAGTTCCCATACTGTTCATCAAAGCAATTTGGCCTTATCTTATGTTTTAATCACAACTGGCCTCTTTTATGGCCCCTTGAGAGTCAGTACAATGAGAAATACTTTTTTCCACTGTTGGAAGCACCTTTGATACTCTCTGTTTAGCAGTTCTGGTGTTTCAGCTTGAATTTCCATGACATCATTAAATCAGAAGCTCCTCAGTTTTCAAAACTGAAAAAGTCACAGGGGGCTAGGTCATAAGAATAGGGGAGGTGGGGACCACTGTCAGTGTTCCTTGCTAAGAACTGCTTGACAGGTAACATAATGTTGGATGATGCATTGCAGATGCTGTTCTGTGGGTTGTCTTGATGTGTCTACATTGCTGTTTACATTGTGAAATGCTTCAGGATCTCAATGTAAAAGTACTGGTTCACCCTCTGACCTGCAGGGAAGAACTCTACATGAATCATTTCCTCTGTCAAAAAACAGATTAGGAGACTTGTCTTGTTTTCCTTGATTGGGATGAACTTGAATTTCTCCCTTAGGATGATTGCTGCTTGGGTTTTGAGTCAATCTTTGATCAGCTTTCATCATTGATGATCTTGGAAGAAGGTTTTGACATGCTCCTCTGCACATGGCTGATGCTGCCTCTGGTCTTGTGTCAACATGTTGGCAGCAGTCTGTCTCATGTTGAGCTCCTCCATAATGTATTAGCACAATCTGAATGAATAGCTAACTGCAAATATTATTTGTCCTCTAAACCTCATGGATGACTTGACACACCTTTTCAAGATTTTTCTTTGCTCTGTTGGTTGATAGAGAGCTTAACATTGTTCATCTGCAAATGATGCTTGCACATGAACCACTAAAATGCTCAAGTTTTTCATATTGCACCATTACCAAATACCTAGTCTTTTGGGTCTTGCTATTAAAAGTTTTTTTATTTATTTATTTTATTTATTTATTTATTTATTTATTTATTTATTTTTTTTATAGATGTGCTGCTCCTTTGCCATTTGAGAAAACAACCACTTTAAAAGAAAATACAAGTGACAAACACTAATTTAACAAAGAAATTGTCTATGAAACAAAGTGTATCAGCCTGTCACTTTGTCAGTTAGCATGCTGTGCAAGGATACAGTTGTTTAGCTCTCCTTAGTGTCCCAAGTCTGTGTTGTTATTTGTTCGTGTTTCACATGGACAGTTCAGAAACTTTTGAATCACACCTTGTATAAAACTATTGTCATAAAATAGACATTAAATGGTGCTCTCTCTTCTTTTCATGGTTAAGTGACAAAAACCCAATGCATTTTGATGCCATTGTGTGCTGCATGGGTGTGCGTTACAAGAACTACTGTTCCAACATCTGCCGCACCTTCATGGTCAATCCACCTGACAAGATGCAGAAGGAGTATGACCTGCTCCTAGACCTGTTTGATGCTCTTGTAAATAAATTAAAGGTAAGTTTTTTTTTTAGTTTTTTTTTTAATGTTATGCATGTATGATATATACTTTTTTCAAGTATATAACTCTGTTTTCTAGGACATGTGTTTTCATTTTTATATTAAGGGAAAGAACATATTATAAGAATAACTTAAATTTGTATATACGGACAGGATGGAGTAAAGCTCTGTGATGTGTATGAGGAGGTGGTCACTCATTTGAAGCAGAGAAAGTCAGACTTGGTGGACAAATTGACTAAAGCTGTAGGGTAAGTATGATGCTGTTGGTATAGTTTTAATTTCATTTATGTCTAAGTGTACTCACTGTGCCATAAGCTCCAGACATAAACAGAAACACTATGGTCCAGCTTTATAACACATCCACTTATTGTTATTATGAAATGTCCTCATTATGCACCATGATTTTCACTTCTTTTGAAGCCTTAGTTAGAGTGAAATAAGGGTCACAAATGAAAAATTGGAAGAGAAATTTTCTGCTCAACGCAAGTCACACACACACACACACACACACACACACACACACACACACACACACACACACACACACACACACACACACACACACACACACACACACACACACACACACACATTGCAGGGCCTCATGAATGGACTGATAATGCAGTGTGAAATCACTCCCACTGATGGAATTACTACTTGGTTTACTTGCTCCATTTCTATACTAATGTATTGTTCAATGCCTCAAAAACTCAATTCCTTCATCTATCAACGTGACACAACTCTAGAGTGAACATCCTTGGTCTGTCCTTTATGGTCTGTCCTTTACTTATAATCTAAACAGAAAACTTCATCTCTTATCTCTTGCTAAAATGGCTTCTATGAAGTTATGCGTTCTGAGTTGTCTCTGCCAGTTTTTCTCATCCACCCAACTGCTAACTGTACAGGGACCTTATCTGCCCATGTATGGAGTATGCTTCACATGTATGGGGATTTCTACTCATACTGATATTTTAGACAGGGTGGAATCAAAAGCTTTCTGTATTATCAGCTCCTCTCCTTTAACTGACTGTCTTCAACCTCTTTCTCATGGCTGCAATGTTGCATCTCTTCCTATCTTCTATCACTATTTTCTTGCTAACTGCTCTTCTGGTCTTGCTAATTGCATGCTTCCCCTCCTTCTGTGGCCTCACTGCACAAGAGTTTCTTCTTTCTCTCATCCCTGTTCTGTCCACCTCTTTAATGCAGGAGTTAACCAGTATTCTCAGTTATTCATCTCTTTATTTGGTAAACTCTGAAACTCTCTGCCTGCTTCTGTATTTCCTCCTTTCTATGACGAACTTTTTCAAGGGGGAGGTTTCAAGACACTTATCCTTCAATTTTAGATTATTCTCCTGATGTCTCTTGAGACTGGTGCCCAAGTGGGATTTTTTTTCTTTCTGATTTTGTGTCCCTTGGCCAGTGACCCTCTTACGTAAAAGAAAAAGAAAATAAATAAATAAATAAGAAGCAGATAAGATGACTGAACATCATGGACTTTTATTACTTGACTTTTTGACTTTTCTCATGGTCTCACTTTTCTCACTCCTAGGTTTGGCACTGGCATTGAATTTCGTGAATCTGCCCTTCTCATTGGCCCAAAGAATACTACGGTGGCCAAGAAAGGTCAGGTCTTCAATGTCAACCTAGGTTTCTCAGATCTGATCAACCCTGATGCCAGTGGCAGTAGTAAGAAATATGCTCTCTTCATTGGAGACACTGTAGTGGTGAATGAGGTAAGCAGGCAGACACATAAGGAGAACTTTAAAATTGTACTGTACTGTCACAGTTACTTATGTGAGGATCATTTAAAGTTTATAAAATAAATATAAGTGTAATATATGAAGTGTTTGAATGTTAGAGAAGGTAGAGTGTGTGTGTAGAAATATTATGTTATAGAAATTCAGTTGAATAGGTATTTTTAAATAGTTTACTGAATTCTTTGAAGTTATCCATTTAATTCCTCTGTATTGAACTGGATTGCTGTGATTTTATGTTTAGAAAATTGCTTGTTGTGTGTGTGTATATGATATATATATATATATATATATATATATATATATATATATATATATATATATATATATATATATATATATATATATATGTGTGTGTGTGTGTGTGTGTGTGTGTGTGTGTGTGTGTGTGTGTGTGTGTGTGTGTGTGTGTATTATACATATATAAAAGGTTATACTTGCTTATCTACCTTTGTTAGTATTGTCTTTTGCTTCTAATATACATGTTTTGCCTCTTAGGACCAAGCTGCCACGGTACTGACAGCCACTAGTAAAAAGAAGTTGAGGAATGTAGGAGTTTTTTTGAAGGTAAGTCTTCGGTTATGACATTTTCTGTTAGTATTGTATATTTCCAAGTATGTGATATTGTTAAAGTTATATTTTGTATTTTATGTCTTGCATTGATTCTTATCAGTTATAGATTTAAGTACAGTAAACCCTCAGTATATCAAATCCCTTTAAAGCGAATTTTACATTTATTGAACATAATACAGACTATCTGTATGATTTATTGAACAAAGGTTGGTAAATGAGGTAGAGTGTTTAGTCAGCAGTGGTAGTGGTGGAGGAGTAAGTGAAAGTGGGTGGGTGGGAGGGAGACTGCGGGTGGTGGTTGTAGTGAGCACACACAGCACCCACACACACTGCCCCTGCCTCAGTCTCATAGCAGCAGTTGAAGTGTAAGATTGTTGCTCTTGTATGTATGCATGTATGCCTAATATGTATGTAATTTTGTTCACTTGTTTGTTTTTTAATGTATTCTTGTTTACTTGAGCACAGTACAGACATTTTTCCATTAGATTTGTTGTTTTATTTATACCAAAATAAAGTATATGCTATATAATTTATATCCAGTGCATGAGTTAGCAAAATTTAAAATTTTTGAGGTTCTTTTTGTATACCAAACATCCCCCTCATATACCAAACAAAATTTGGTGTAGGAGGAGGAATTGAACTGCTTATTTTTTTTATTTATTTATTATTTATTTTATTTTATTTTATTTTATTTTATTTTATTTTATTTTATTTTATTTCATTTTTGCCTTTATCATCAGTGGTTTTCCTTCCAATTAGATCAATATACTGAGGGTTTACGTCTTATACATCTATTTTATCAACATTATGCAGAGTCTCCCTGATTTACGAACATTTGAGTTAAAAACTTCCGCAGACACAAACAAGAGGCCTGTTTCAGGATTGGTCTCGAGTTACGAGTATCTGTAGCATCAAGATCAAGATCACACTGCTGCATCATGTTGAATGTGAGGACAAAAGGCACACTGAAAGAGTGCCAGGCTGTGTGGTATGAGTTGCTGAGGAGCTCTTGTGATGCAAGTGATATGTGGTGTGGCTGGGAGTGATATGGATTTTTGAGTGACTGAGTGTGGTATGGGGTGTTGTGTGGTTGTTAAGTTTTTTTTTTTTTTTTTTTTTTTTTTTTTTTTTTTTTTTTTTTTTTTTTAAGCAAGAGGGTTACTTGGCAAGGGCAACAAAATTGAGAGAGAAAAAAAAAAGGCCTGCTTAAAAGGCAGATCCCAAAGACTGATGAATAGACAAGTCATTTTCAAGTTCCTTGAAACCTTCTTGAAAGAGCTCAAGTCATAGGAAGGAGGAATTACAGAAGCAGACAGGGAGCTCCAGAGTTTACCAGAGTAAGGAATGAATGATTGAGAATACTGGTTAACTCTTGCATTAGAGAGGTGGACAGAATAGGAATGAGAGAAAGAAGAAAGCCTTATACAGCAAGGCCATAGGAGGAGGGGAGTTATGCAGTTAGCAAGATCAGAAGAACAGTTAACATGAAAATAGCAGCAGAAGATAACAAGAGATGCATCATTGCAGCAATGAGAGAGAGACTGAAGACAGTCAGTAAGAGAAAATGAGTTGATAAGATGAAAAGCTAATTTCACCCTGTCCAAAAGTGTGGTATGAGTGGAACACCCTACTAATACATGTGAAGAAGACTCCATATATGGACAGATAAGGCCTCTGTATAGTTAGCAGCTAGAAGGGGAGGGGGGTGAGAAAAACTGGTGGAGATGACTCAGAATGCTTAACTTCATAGAAGTTTTAGCTAGAGATGAGATGTGAAGTTTCCAGTTTAGATTATAAGTAAAAGACAGACTGAGGATGTTCATTGTAGAAGAGAGGGGCAGTTGAGTGTCACTGAAGAAGAGGGGATAGTTATCTGGAAGGTTGTGTAGAGTTGATAGATGGAGGATTTGAGTTTTTGAGGCATTGAACAATACTAAGTTTGCTCTGCCCTTATCAGAAAGTTTAGACAGATGAAAAATCAGGCATTTTGGGACGTCCCTCAATGAACTGTTTACTTCTTGAAGGATTGGATGTATATGAAAAGATGTGAAAAGTGCACGGTGGTATCATCAGTGAAGAAGTAGATAGTACAAGAAATTTGGTTTTGGAGATCATTGATGAATGATTGGAAGAGAGTGAGTGCTAGGACAACCCTGAGGAACTTCGCTGTTAATAGACTTAAGAACAGTGACTGTCTTATCACAGCAGCAAAAGAATGGTCAGAAAGGAAATTTGAGGTGAAGTTACAGAGAGAAGGATAGAAGCTGTAGGAGGGTAGTTTAGAAATCAAAGCTTTGTGCCAGACTATCAAAAGCTCTCTAAAAATTCTCCATGATGTGGCTGTGTGCTATGTGTGACATGGTTGAGCATTTTGTGGTGTGGTGTGGAGGATAAGATGTGGGTTGTGATGTGGCTAAATGTGATGTTGGTTGTAGTGTGGCTAGGTACGGTGTGGCTTTATATGGTGTGATACGATTTATTGTGTGGCCTGTTGTGATGAGTGCTGTGATATAACTGTATGGCTGAAACTGGCTCAGAAGAAATCCCAAGTAACAAGAAGATCAAGATGGTGTACCATGTTGTTTATGTTTTGTTGCACAGCTAGGTCAGGGAAGATGATAAAATGTATTAAAAGATTATTAAAACAAGATTGGAAAAAATGGACAAAGAAATCAGAAACAAAAAACAGAAGCAGTACAAGAATAACAAGAAATGGATGACCTAGGAAGCATTATGAAATTAAATAGGTCACGAGAAGAAAACCGCCTTCTCATGCTGAATGTATGGACTAAATACACGTTCACACAGTGCTAGGCTATGTGGCCAGCATAAATAAGGTTTTTTCAGCATTTCAGATATTCCTAGTCTTGTAATCCTTGAGTTTAGTGCTAAGACTTTTGAAGAAAGCAAGCACAAAACTCATGAGGGTGCTCCACATCCAAAATAATTTGCAAATTAATAACATATAAACTTACAAATGTCTGTCTGGAACTAACTTGTTTGTAACTTTGGAAACACCTGTACATAGTTGCTACATAATATACTCATGTTTTCATTTTGACAGGATGATGATGAAGGAGATGAGGAGGAGGAAACCAAAGAAGATACATCAGAACTTCTTGGCCGGGGCAAACGAACAGCCATTCTGGACTCCAAGCTTAGGGTGAGATTTTTCAGGCTCAGAACTTGTTACTTTAGAATAGATGTTGGGAAGAATTCCCTAGGGAATGGGATGAAACCTGGGAGATTGGAGCAAAAGAGAAGAGGAGACTAAATGTAATATGGGGAGTAGTGCATAAAGATCAAGCTGTTGCCTTAGACATATCAAAAGTCTGGCACAAAGCTTTAATTAAAATTCCAAACTACTCTCCTACAGCTTTTGTATATTTTTTTTTTTCCTGTAACTTTATCTTAAGTTTACTTTCTGACCACTCTATTGCTTCTGATGTCTCCTAAGCCTATTAGCCCTTAAACAGCAGGGTAGATTGGAACTTGAAGGTCTCCACATATGGGGTAAAATAGTTTTCAGTATCAGAAGATATTACGTGTCTACTTATTCCTGCATGATATTTTTGTAATAGTGATAATGAAAATAAACTTCTATTTTCTGTGTGTGAGCTAAGGCAAAATCTACCGTCAGAAAATGAAGAAAAGATTTTTGGGCATGGTGACATGCCATGCTGTGGGAAGACTCTGTGCAGTAGGGAGACATTCCTGGTGAAGGAAGGTTTATTTATATTATTATTGTTGTTGTATCCACATACACACGAGCTGTCCTAACATGTCTTGCTTTCCTCGAAATACCATTCTTCTTGTTTTTCAAACAGGAGAGCAGGTTAATGACTTAACCTGCTCTTGTGCCCGCGCTCTTGAATCTTCCGAGTTTTCCACCATCTGGCTACGACTACAGAGTCACTTTCAAACTAAATTTATCTGTGCTGTATACCTCTCACCTAACTCCTCTGACTATAAGAAGGCGTACATTCCTCACTCCTTTTCTCAACCTAAACCTTCCAAACCCTGGTTTAACACAGCTTGTTCTCGTGCTATACATGATAAAGAGGTGGCCCACAAAAGGTATTTAAGCCTTCCATTACCAGAATCTCATGCACTTTATATTTCTGCCCGGAAAGGGCAGAAATATAAAGGTGGGAAAGGTGATACAGAGTTATTGGAGATATTTTTGGCTATATGCCAGAAGTCACAAGGGGAGTTAGATCTTGAAAGATTTTGACACTTTCTATTAATGAAGGAGTTTTTGGCTGGTTGGAGAACAGACTTGGCATGATTTCATGCAGAAATATAAAGTGAGTGAGATTTAAATGATGGAAGACTTATGTGCTCAGCACATAGAGACTTGTCTCTGACACAAAAGCAGTAGTCATTCCAAGGAAAATCATCATAATACCTCCTCAGGTCCCCCCAATTAGCAAAGGCAGAACACCAGTGGCACCTTCACTTTGGGGATCCTGAGGAGGGATTGGAGTAATAGAAATACAGATATGAGATTGTGATTGGAAGATTTCAACAGACAAGACAGGATGACAGCATAATTAGAAGGATTAAAGGTATTTCCAAGATGGTCAGGAATGTGAGTAGGGTGTTGCACAAGTCGCTCTAGGTTGTGGAGGATAGCAGAGTTAAAAGCCAGTTCACCAGGAAGGTCAGTAAAGGGAGGGTAAAACCAAAGCTGATGGTGAACATTGAAGTCTCCCACAAATGGAGGTCTCCACAAAAGGGAAATTAGAATGTGCTCCACTTTGGAAGTTAAGTAGTCAAAGAATTTCTTATAATCAGAGGAGTTGAGAGGTATACAGCACAGATAAATTTAGTTTGAGAGTGATTCTGTAGTCTGTAGTTGTAGCCAGATGGTGGAAAACTCGGAAGATTCAAGAGCATGGGCAAGAGAACAGGTTGTCATTGTGCACATAGATGCAACGTCCAGAAAGTAGGAGTGAACAGAATAGGGACTGTTGTCAGTTACCTCAGACATCTGTGTTTCAGTGAGGTAAAGAAATGAAGTTTACTAGAGGAGAGGTGGTGTTCTACAGGTTGAAAATTAGATCTAAGACTGCGAATGTTGCAGAAGGTAATGAAGAAAAAGTTGAGAGGGGTTTCAAGATACTTGGGATTGATACCAGAAGAGCAGTCTGACCTGGGGGCATTTGTGGTCCCCTCCCCAGATGGAAAATCCGAGACTGGTGTAGGAGTCACCATATAATTTTGAATTTTGAGTGAGGGTTTTGTATGTAATTAGGTGCATGTAGTTTTGTGTGAAGGAAGAGAGTTGCCTGTAGAGGGGAGGCTGTGACTACCCCCTTGTGTTGTTAGACACATTGAGGTCACAGCTGTGTTAATGGTAAGTTCACAGCACCCCCCTGAACCAGTCTTTTGCCTCTTCTGGGATGCCTATAAGTCAGTTTGTCCCAGTCCAATTTTTATGCTTGCTGGGAGGCCTTCAGTAAAACGCACTTTCTGAGCAGTGTGTGCCACCATGACGCAAAATTGGCGTTCACTGACTTTAACCAGTATTCTCAATCACTCATCCCATTTTCTGGTAAACTCTGGAACTCCCTCCTGCCTGCTTCTCCATTTCTTTCTTTCAGTGACTTGAACTCTCTCAAGAGAGAGGTTTGAAGACGCATCCTCATATTTTGGATGATTCTTTTGTTCTTTCTTTAGGGACTGGCAGGTTTGGACATTTTTGTTTATTATTTTTGCTACCTTAGGCCAGTGCCCCTCATATATTAAAATATAAAGTAAGAAATGAGAAATTGCAGAGGAAAACCTGGAAGCATTGGCTAACTGAGCAGAGAAGGAACTTTACAGTGACTTGGGCAGGTAACGAGGATAGAAGAGTATTTGGTGACAAGAATTAGTGGATGAGATGTGAGGGATGTATGGCAAAGAGGAAGACTTTAAATGGTATAGAACATAAGAACCTAAGGGAAGCTGGAAGAAGCTAGAAGGTTTATGCATGGCAGGCCCTATATGAAACATACTTAAATATGTCCATCTGTCATCCTCGTTCATAACCTAACCTAACCTAACACTAGCAACCTGATAAGAGTCTATTTTAGTCATACCACTCCATTTATGAACCAGAATTTTCCCTCCTTCCCTCCCCATTCCTCTCTCTCTCTCTCTCTCTCTCTCTCTCTCTCTCTCTCTCTCTCTCTCTCTCTCTCTCTCTCTCTCTCTCTCTCTCTCTCTCTCTCTCTCTCTCTCTCTCTCTCTCTCTCTCTCTCTCTCTCTCTCTCTCTCTCTCTCTCTCTCTCTCTCTCTCTCAATTGTCTACAGCAAGGAACTGTGCCAGAGGCACATAAATATAGTAGATACCATTGATACAACAGCAAGGCTCTATGAAATGAGAGAGCATTGTGGATAGTTTCAAGAGTGAGGGAACTGAAGCATACATCTATGAAGCATGTAGACAAAAGCAAATGGAAATGTTTCTTTCTTGACAGTCTGAACAGTCAACTGAGGAGAAGAGGCGACAGCATCAGAAAGAACTGGCTGTGTCCACCAATGAGGCTGCCAAAGAGCGGCTTGCCCTCCTTAAAGGGAAAAAGGAAAATCAGAAGGTGCGCAAATCCACTGTCTCCTACAAATCTGCTAATGTCCTGCCAAGGGAACCTGAGATTTCAGATCTCAAAATATATGTTGGTGAGTAAATTGTGTATTGCAATATTGGGATTAGTTAATAAGAAATTGATGTAATTAAGCTACTGAATGAGAAACTTATGGAAATTTCTTTTTCATAGTCTGTCTTCTTTCCTTAATTCAATCTTTTTGGTTTGATCCCTTAATTGTTTGTATGTTTTTGCTTTAGAATTTCTTATTCTTTCTAGTAGTAGTTTTACTTTCCCAAACTTTTCACAGCATTGATTCTGCAAATTTCTTTCCAGACCGAAAATATGAGACTGTGATTCTGCCAATCTATGGGCTACCAGTGCCTTTCCACATTTCCATGATCAAGAACATTTCCCAGAGTGTGGAAGGAGACTACACTTACCTCCGTATCAACTTCTTTCACCCTGGCTCGAACATTGGCAAGAGTGATGGTGCTTTCCCCAACCCTGATGCAGTCTTTCTGAAAGAAATGTGAGTCTGGTACAACCATGGAATGGAAGCTTTAACCTATACAGGGCTGAGCTTAATCATTATTTTTTATCTTTTTAAAATTTTTGTTAAAATCACTGTTCAAAGACATCGATTTCTTTATCCCCTTCCTTTCTTTCCTTTCTGCCTTCCTGCTGCTGTCCAGTCTTTCTCTTAATAATTTTTCCTTTTTTGCATTTTTCCTTAAAGGGGCTGTCCGGTTTGACAGGTTTTCACCATTCTATTTATTTGTTTTACAGAAAGTTTTGCACAGTGGTAGGGCATAGCATTTATAACACTAGTATACCTTTATATCTTTTTTTATATTTTTGAAAATTTTTGAAAAATGGGGAGTTTGGTAAACTAGTGAGTGTCACCAGGAGGCAGCACCTAACATGTCCCCCTATCATGCAGGAGCAATATCAAATATGCCTACAGTTTCATTCTATATACATAAAGATGCAATGAGCTTATATAATGTATTTTTCTACACAATTCCTTCTAAGTAATAAGACAGATAAAATCAAACTATTTTCATAAACAAAAGTTGATTTTGTAGTGAATTGGCATTTAGATTTAGATCAACTTCTTAGTATATGGAAATAACAATTTTAATTGAAAATAGGCAACTTGAGTGTCCTGGCAAGAGTAGTGCTGTATATCTAACCAAAACAAACATCTGACTGGCCAGCCTTGGTTAAAGTTAACAAACATAGTTGGACAACCAGTTAATTCCTGCTGCAGCATCCATGCCACTACATGCAGAGCGATCCTGAGAGATGTTTGTTTTGGTGTTTGTTTACTTTGCCATGTTACTGGCTTCTTGAAAGAGATCCTAAAATCACCACAAAAATAATATCCATATATCACGATGTTACTCAGTATATTATGTCATACTATATAGTACAGTTTTATTTTTTATCTTTTTCATTGTCCAAATCAGTAGACTTTAAACTTGTAATATGCTGTATTTAAAATATTGGTAACAGTATTACTAAATAATCATGACAAATATTTGTTTTGATCAACTTCTCTCAAAATGATCCATACAAGATATTTAAAAGTTGATGCAGAATTTCAAAAATTTCATAATGATAAATGTTCTGTGCATCTGTATGGACATAGGATTTACAATAACAATATTTTAGCTCATGTCACATGCAGTACATGCAGTAGTGATGACATCTGGTGGATTAGTTCCAAAAACTCCCCATTGAAATTGTTTTCAAAATCTTAAAATTAAAAAAAAATTGTATTTTCATATGATATTCTGTCACATGTGTTGGTATACTATTAATATTTAACGGAATGCATTTGAAATTTGGATTCATATTGAATTTGAGAAAAAATTTTTCAGAACTTTTAACTCTCAGCAAATTTTTTGACTTCATGAAGATTTTTTCAGATATATATATATATATATATATATATATATATATATATATATATATATATATATATATATATATAATAGTTGATTTAGACTTATAATTGCATACATTTGTAGATTTTACTCCATTCTAACAATCCTGAAGGTTTGATGGGAATCTATGAAGAAATGGCCGAGTTTTAGACATTTACATTACCAAAAATGTTTTGAGATATGGACTCCTTAATATTTCCATTATTCCTCATTCTTTTATTAGACATCACTTCACTTTATTTTTACATTGTCTGTGTTGCTACATACATCATTCCTTCATATTTGAATGTTAGAAAAGTACTTTGAAAAGTGATATTATTTGCTTGAGTGGCTCTTAGTTCCTACCCCACACCCATCTGTGGCATGGTATTCAATTTTTGACTATCGCTTTGGACCCTTTTCTGGGACTGGCATCTCAGTGGGCTTTTTTTTTTTTTTTTTTTTTTTTTTTTTTTTTTTTGTCAGTGCCCTTGTCAGTGCCCTTTCTACTTAAAAAAAAAAAAGACCCTTATAATAACCTAGGTGTTTCAGAGCTGCTGCACTTCTCATTATTGCCAGGTTTCCCCTCAGAAGGCACCACTTTCATATTCATCTTTTTATGCCTGGCCATCCTCAGAAATGTGGCAAATAGGACAAGATAGTCACATGATGCCTCCAAGAAAGTGACACATGTCCTCTCAGCTAAAGTTGGCAAGCCACTGAGACTAAGAGTGAGATACTGAGCTGAGAGGACCACTCACTCTCGTCTTAAGTGTTAATATTTCGTGTTCACCCAAAAAATCAAAAGATTTTGCTGTTTTTTTTTTTTTTTTTTTTTTTTTTTTTTTTTTGGGAAAGAAAGACACATGCTTCTGTTGTAAGCAAAAGCATGTGGCTGAGCACAGGACCTTTAAATGGGACTTAAATGGAAAATATTTCAAGTTTTGCCTTAAATCTTTATGAAATAATAAGGAATGCTTATGCCTAATAGTTATATATTTTTCACAATAGATCATATTTTTCATATTTTTTAGTCTCGCAATTGGGCATCCTCCTTAGAATCATTGTTCATAGACATCCTGATTTTTGCATCCCCTTCCTTTCTATCCCTTCTGCCTTTGTGCTACTGTCAAGAGTCTTTCTTCTGTGGCATTAATCCCATAGGGTGAGGGAATCCACTCTCTCTCTCTCTCTCTCTCTCTCTCTCTCTCTCTCTCTCTCTCTCTCTCTCTCTCTCTCTCTCTCTCTCTCTCTCTCTCACTCTCACATAAAAACAAAAAAGGAGACTGCAAAAAGTCAGCTGGCCTACACTGGTGTACAAATCATTATAAACCTGTCAGCTTAACTTTAATTGTTGGTAAAAATAATGGAGTCAGTAATAGTGAGGAACATTAGAGAGTATTGAGACGAGCATAACTCGATAAAGTAGTAGGGGGAGAAACATTAGGGAGTATTTAGACGAGCATAACTCAATAAAATCAGTCACAGCATGGCTTCATGAAGGGGAAGTTTTGCTTTAGAAATTTCTTGAGTTTTTACAGTAAAATTTAAGAGGCAGAAGATAATGGTGATAGTTATGACATCCTGTACCTGGATTTCAGTAAAGCATTTGACAGTGTATCCCATCAGAGGCTTCTGAGAAAGGTTAGGATGCACAGGATAGATGGGAATGTATTTCGCTGGATAAAATAATTTTTAGGCAGCAGGCGACAAAGTTTAATAAATGGCTCTAAATCCAAGTGGGATCAAGTAATTAATGGGGTGGCTCAGGGATCAGTTTTAGGCCCATTGTTGTTTTAAATATATATTAAGTGCTGGGATAGTGCAGATTAGTAATGGTGGTAAATTTGACACAGATGACACAGAGATTTGTAAGTTAACCCTTTTCTGGTGGCAGGGCAGATTTTTTCATTTATGTATTTTTATTTTTTTGTTTATGCAGAAGGGACACTGGCCAAGGGTAACAAAAAAAAAATAAATAAGAAAATAAATAAAAAAAAAAAGTCCCACTGAGATACTGGTCCCTGAATAGGGTCTAGTGGCAGTGAACAAAAACTAAAGGATGAGTGTCTTCCAAAATCTCCAACTTGGAGGAGTTCAAGTCATAGGAAGGTGGAAATACAGAAGCAGGCAAGGAGCTCCAGAGTTTACCAGAGAAAGGGATGAATGATTGAGAATACTGGTTGACTCTTTCATTAGAGAGATGGACAATAGGGGTGAGAGAAAGAAGAAAGTCTTGTACAGTGTGGCTACGGGTGGAGGGGAGGCATGCAGTCAGCAAGATCAGAAGAGCAGTTAGCATGAAAATAGTAATAGAATAGAAAATAGTAAGAGATGCAACATTGCAGTGATGAGAAAGAGAGTGAAGACAGTCAGTTAGAGGAGAGGAGTTGATGAGACGAAAAGCTTTTGATTTCACCCTGTCTAGAAGAGTGGTGAGTAGAATCCTCTCAGACATCTGAAGCATACTCCATACATGGATGAATAAGGCCCCTGTGCATGCAGAGCTAGCAGCTAGGGGATAAGAAAAACTGGCGGAGATGACTCAGAATGTCTAACTTTGTAGAAGCTGTTTTAGTTAGAGACAAGATGTGAAGTTTCTAATTTAGATTATAAGTAAAGGACAGACTGAGGATGTTCAGTGTAGAAGAGGGGAACAGTTGAGTGTCATTGAAGATGTGGGGATAGTTGGAAGGTTGTGTCGAGTTGTTAGATGGAGGAATTGAGTTTTTGAGGCAATTAACAATACTAAATCTGCTCTGCCCAAGTCAGAAATTTTAAAGGGATTGGAAGCCAGGGATTCTGTAGCTTCCCTGCATGAACTGTTTGCTTCCTGAAGGGTTGACATCTATGAAAAGACTTGAAAAATTGCAGGATGGTATCATCATCATAGGAGTGGATAGGACAAGAAGTTTGGTTTAGTAGATCATTGATTAATAGGAAGAGAGTGGGTGACAGAACAGAACCCTGAGGAACACCACTGTTAATACATTTAGAACTGTGACTGTCTATCACAGCAGCAATAGAATGGTCAGAAAGGAAACTTGAGATGAAGTTACAAAGAGAAGGAAAAAAGCTGTAGGAGGGTAGTTTTTAAATCAAAGCTTTGTGCCAGACTTTATCAAAAGCTTTTTGATATGTCTAAGGCAACAGCTAAAGTTTCACCAAAATCTCTAAAAGAGGATGACCAAGACTTATTAAGGAATGTCAAATCACCACCAGTAGATTGGCCTTGATGGAACCCATATTGGTGATCAGATAGTAGGTTATGAAGTGATAGATGTTTAAGGATCTTCTTGTTGAGGATAGACTGAAAAACATTAGATAGGCAGAAAATTAAAGCAATAGGACAGTAGTTTGAGGCATTTGAACAGTCAACCTTTTTAGGAACAGGGTGAATGTAGGCAGACTTCCAGCAAGAAGGAAAGGTAAATGTTGACAGACATAGTTGAAAGAGTTTGACTTGGTAATGTGGAAGCACGGAGGCACAGTTTCAGAGAACAGTAGGAGGGATCCCATCAGGTCCATAAGCCTTCCAAGTGTTTAGGCCAGCATGGGCATGGAAAACATCATTGCAAAGAATTTTAATATGCATGAAGTAATCAGAGGGTGGAGGAGAGGGAGGAAGCCCTGAATAATCCAAGGTAAAGTTTGAGCAGAGTTCAGAGAAGGAGCAGTTATTGGAGATGTTTTTGGCTAGATGCCAGAAGTCATGAGGGGAGTTAGATCTTGAAAGATTTTGACACTTCCTATTAATGAAGGAGTTTTTGGCTACCTGGAGAACAGACTTGGCATGATTCTGGACAGAAATATAAAGCATATGAGATTCAGGTGATGGAAGGCTCAAGTACCTTGTATGGGCCACCTCTCTGTCATGTATAGCATGGGAACAGGCTGTATTAAACCAAGGTTTGGAAGGTTTAGGTCAAGAAAAGAGTGAGGAATGTATGCTTCCATGCCAGACATTATCACCTCTGCCATGTGCTTAGCACACAAAGATGGGTCTCCGACATGGAAGCAGTAGTCATTCCAAGGAAAATCAGCAAAATACCTCCTCAGGTCCTCCCAACTAGCAGAGGCAAAACACCAGAGGCACCTCCACTTAGGGGGATCCTGAGGAGGGACTGGAGTGATAGGACAAAATACAGATAGATTATGATTGGAGTATCCCAATGGAAAAGATAGGGTAACAGCATAAGCAGAAGGATTAGAGGTTAGGAAAAGGTCAGTAAGGTTAGGCATATCTCTAAGATGGTCAGGAATACAAGTAGGGTGTTGCATAAGTTGCTTTAGGTCATGGAGGATAGCAAAGTTAAAGGCTAGTTCACCAGGATGGTCAGTGAAGGGAGAAGGAAGCCAAAGCTGGTGGTGAACATTGAAATCTCTAAGAACGGAGATTTCCACAAAAGGGAAGAGAGTCAGAATTTGCTCCACTTTAGAAGTTAAGTAGTTAAAGAATTTCTTGTAGTCAGAGGAGCTAGGTGAGAGGTATACAGCACAGATAAATTTAGTTTGAGAGTGACTCTATAGTTGTAGCCAGATGGTGGAAAACTTGTGAGATTCAAGAGTGTGGGCATGAAAGTAGGTTAAGTTGTTGTGCACATAGATGCAACATCCAGCTTTGAATTGATAATGAGTGTCAATTGCCTCAGATACCTGTGTTTTAGTGAGGAAAAGATGAGGTTGTGTTCTATAGATTGAAAATTAGATCAAAGACTGCAAATGTTGCAGAAGTTAATGAAGAAAAGTTGAGGGGGGGTGTTAAGACACTTAGGGTTGATCCCAGAAAAGTATTCTGACCTGGGGTCTTCTCCCCAGATGGGGACTTCAAGGCTGGTGAAGGAGTTGCCATGATAATTTTGAATTTTGAGTGAAGGGTGTGTGTGTAATTAGGTGCTTGTAGTTTTGTGTGAAGGAAGAGAGTTGTCTTTAGAGGGTAGGCTGTGACAGCCCACTTGTGTTGTGAGACACAAAGGGAAACATTCAGTGAGGTCGCAGCTGGGTTTAATGATAAGTTCATATCACCCCCAGACCCAGTGCTTCAGACCTCACTGGTAGTAATTATTGTTTTGGCAGGTGCCTACTGCCTTCTGATGTATGTAATAGTAAAAAAAAAATTGTCTTTAAATAAACTCTGTAGACTTTGAGCCATTCAACTATACATAGTTTCCCCGCAATTGAACGTTCCAGATATATGTCTTTATAGACTCTGTTGCAAATTTGAATTTGTTGCAATTTGTTGAATTTGTTGCAAATGAATATTATATATATATATATATATATATATATATATTGTGAGCTGGAGATTTTGTGAAGCATCTGTCTTGGCTGTGGGGTGTCTGTCATAAGCTGCTAAGGCAGTGTAGACTTTTAGACATCCTTACTTATAAAAAAAAAAAAAAATTCAGTACACTCACCTGAAGATACTACAACTTGATTGATAATGATGATGATGATGATGATGGTTAGGTGTGCAATACTGAACAATGTAGGTGATGACATTGCATAAGAGAAGATTATATCCGACAGCCTGATACATGTAGGTGGCGCAAGATAAAGATTTTGATTATGTTTAGGAAATTGATTGTACTGCACATTGTCTATCCATAATTTTGCACCATTTTCGTTCATCCATCTTTTTGCATGAAAACATACAAAAGCACCTGATGGGAATTTTATTTCAGGTTTAGTTTTGTGCTTGAAGATGAAGAAGGTATTTTATTTATTGTACTGGTATATCACCATCTCAGTTATCTGGTGCTCACTGACCTAAACTTTACCACAGATGGTTTTCATAGTTTGGGTGTCATTTTATGACACCATTATCAGCTAAAAACCATTAAACTTCAACTGAAATTTGGTGTTGTCTTATCTGCCAAAATATACAGTAAGTTGAATCAAGGGTATAGAGCTTCATCTCTATGAATTACAAGTGTATTTTTTTTTATTAATTTCTTAATTTTTAGGCTGAAAAATGCTTATTTTACCACAGAAATAATTAGAATAAAAAAAAAATATAAATACCTATCGGCCACAGAAACTTGTGATATACTGAGGAGATATATATTTACATATATTAGCCAGAAAAATCCATGATGTACTGAGGGCGTGATAGGTGAACCCACTATAGACGAGTGATTACAGTGTGAAAATCCGTTTGAAGACTGACTAAGCAAATATATAACTGGAGAGTACATTTGATATACAGGTGTGAGATAGACAAGCAATAGCTTTGAGGCTAATAATGGCATTCCAGTGTGTGACATTTTTAAGTGATATCACTGAAAAGCTTTTGTATAACATGCACATTGAAACAACTTTTTTCTAATGTGTGCCTTTCATTAATTTCAATGTTAAATGAAAAAAATATATAACTAGTCAAGTCCTTACTACTTTTAATCTGTAACACACACACACACACACACACACACACACAGAGAGAGAGAGAGAGAGAGAGAGAGAGAGAGAGAGAGAGAGAGAGAGAGAGAGAGAGAGAGAGAGAGAGAAGTGATGGAAGATGATGGAAATAGGAGTGCCAGAAACAGTAAGGTGTGGAATTAGAGTTGATAGAAACAAGAAAGGAGGTGAGTGTGAAAGGTAATTGGGGAGTTGGAGTGGTTGAATATGAGTGAATAACTTTGGAAAGCCAAAAGAAATGTTGAGGCCTTATCCAATTCCATTGTACTGGTTTTCCTTTCTGTAGAGGTACTCTTATTAAATTTTGTAGGGAAATGCTACATATCATAAAAATCCACTGTTGGTTTCATATTTAGGGTAAAGAAACTTTTAATAAAAAAAATAATTAGATTTGGGTACTTCATTCTTCTCTAGTTTGGTGCTTTGTGGCTTTATTAATCTTTTTCATATGTTGGCTTTTTCATAGCTGATGTTTATTTCAAGTCCTCTAGAAACTGGTAAATTGCTTGGTGTTCATCAAATGAGCATTAGAATGGCCACTCATGCCAAAAAAAAAAAAAAGAAAAAAGAAAAAAAAATACACTCAAAGTTTGGCAAACTTTCGACAACCACAACTTTCTTATTATATATGTTATGGCAATGATCTTGGTGTCAAAATGACTGGTAGACGATCAAAATCATGTGCTCAAAAAATCTTTGAGATCATATTATTCACTACCTAATTTTTGGATATTTTTAGCAAATTGTGTCAAGGTTTTGGAAGTTCACTGAACTTTGAGTGGATCTTTTCTCTGAATACTGCACAATGATGATAATTTATGAATTTTGGAACATGAAAACACAACAATATTAACAATAGCATAAAGTAGAAAAATGGTGAAGAAACTGGGTGATAGCTTAAGGGCTGCTCATTTAATCACACTCCATTACCATTATCCCATAGAAAAGGCATCTGTTGGGGCTCATTGCACCATTCATATCACCATGAAATGACAGTCCTGCAAGCTCTCCCTCTTGCACAACATGTTGTACACCATTGTCAGACATTTTTTTTAGGAAAGTTTGGTGATTATAGCACTAATACACATGTACACAGCAGAAAACCTGGGAGTGTCCTTTGTGTGTCTCAACCAAGACATCAATACAAAAAGAAACTAATGGTGGGTGAATACAAGTGGCTTCCTATTTGTTGAGAGCATCACATAGAGGGGACGGCTCTGATTGGCTGATGTCCTCTCTGCACTGGAGTGAGCCCTGATCTTACATGGAAATTGCCTGAGAAAATTTTCCAAATTATAACAGCTACTCATCCTGGATGGGAAGCCCTTCTGTCATGAAATATTGCTCAGCAGCATCTTACACCTCCATTGATGGTTGACTAAACATCAAAATTATTCTCTACTTGCATAGATATTCATCACTCCTGGGCAAAAATCAATGCCTCAATAGAGTGCTATGCACAGTTATCTTGGTTTTGGTTGGGGTGGCATGAGTGGCTCTTCTAATGCGAGATATCTTATATACTTCCCTGATATATAACATTCATCTATATGTTTTTATCATTATCTCTTAACAGAACTTACCGAAGCACCAACACAAAGGAGCCAGGAGAACTGTCTGCACCATCCTCCAACTTGAACACAGCCTTCAGGCTCATCAAAGAAGTACAGAAGAAATTCAAGACAAGGGAGGCTGAAGAGAAGGAAAAGGAGGACTTGGTGAAACAGGATACATTGGTTATATCAAATAACAAGTCAAACCCTAAGCTAAAGGACCTGTATATTCGCCCCAACATTGTTCAGAAGAGGATCAATGGTACCTTGGAGGCACACACCAATGGCTTCAGGTGAGTAGTGAATAGAGCTTAATTTTTCTTAATATTTTTAAGGTTGTACATTTTAGAGTAAAACATGTTTTGATATTTGACTACTATATATATATATATATATATATATATATATATATATATATATATATATATATATATATATATATATATATATATATATATATAATGAGGTAGTTCTTGTTGAAATGAGACAAGTGACACATACAAGAAAACAAAACAGCCTCTGCATTAATTTGGGTGATCATTGTTTTTTATGTGGATTCCTTTGCCATAAAAGAACCCTAGAACACAGGTTGGGCTGTGATGCTATCATATATCTATTTATTTTATTTATTTATGTATTTATTTATTTATTTCTTTATTTATTTATTTATTTATTTATTTATCTGTTTTTTTTTTTTTTTTTTTTTTTTTTTTTTTTTTTTTTTTTTTTGCCTTACTCATCCCAATTTGTAACCAATGTTAAGCATGAAAGAAAATCCAATATGGTTACTTGTTTTCAGTCTTCAAAATAATACTAATAATAATATATTCTCTTGTTGTTTTCTTATAATTTTTTTGCATCAAAATAAGGAAAGAATGAACATCATTTTCCTCATCAAATTATTCAAGTCACTTTTTCAAATTTAATGTATTATTGACTCATATTAACTTTTATTCTAAGCACATATGATTACTTTATTAATTTTGTAGGAACTAAGCATGATCATAAAACAATCTTGGTGACAGACCTTCATCATCATCATCATCATCATCATCATCATCATCATCATCAATGTGTTCAAAATCATAAGCTTAAACTTCATGACTGTTGTCTGCTTTGGCGTTATTACCAAGGATGCCATTCTAGTACATGTGGTTAAGGGGATAGGTTGTTTGTACTTCCTTGGGACAGCAGATATACTGGGAAGATCAAAGCCACTGAGTGGCCATCCCCTTATAAATAACATTGTCAACCTCATTTTCATTGGCAGAGTAGTTTGTATCACAACTATATCCTTTTTCATGGCTAAAGATACCCAGGAGTGTAACTTTAATATATAAATCTTCCTTTGTTTAAGGATATCCCGAAGGATCCTTGAAGTCTTCTTTGGCACCTTAGGATGAGGAGGTAGTAGCCACCTGCCAAAATGATAAACATTCCCATTGAGGTCTAAAGCACTGGATCAGGGGGCACTGTGAACCTCTCCTTGTGTCTCACAACACAAGATGGCAGTCACAGCCTGCTCTCTAAAGACAACTCTCTTCCTTCACACAAAACTACAAGCATCTATTTACACACACACCCTTCACTCAGAATTCAAAATTATCATAGCAACTCCTGCACCAGCCTTGGAGTCCCCAAATGGGGTAGGGGACCACAAATGTTCCCAAATCGGACTGCTCTTCTGGTACTGAACCTAAGTGTCTTGACACCATTCCACCTCAACTTTTTCATTAACTTCTGCAGCATTCATGGTCTTAGATCTAATTTTCAGTCTGCACCTCTCCTCTACTAAACCTCTTCTTTTCCTCACTGAAACACAGGTGTCTGAGGGAACTGACAGTAGCCCTTTTTCTGTTTGCTCCTACTTTCTCTGTTTTCATTTTCAATCCAAAGCTGGATGTTGAGTCTATGTATGCAACAACTTAACCTGCTCTCATGCCCATGCTCTTGAATCTTCTGAGTTTTCCACCTTCTGGCTACAACTGCAGAATCACTTTCAAACAAAATTTATCTGTACTGTATATCTTTCACCTAACTCCTCTGACTATAAGAAACTCTTTGACTACTTAGCTTCCAAAGTGGAGCACATTCTGACTCTCTTCCCTTTTGCAGAGATCTCCATTCTTGGAGACTTCAGTGTTCACCACCAGCTTTGGCTTTCCCCTCCCTTCACTGACCATCCTGGTGAATAAGCCTTTAACTTTGCTATCCTCCACAACCTAGAGCAGTTGGTGCAACACCCTACTTATATCCCTCACCATCTTGAAGATACTCCCAAGATTCTTGACCTTTTCCTAACCTCTAATCCATCTGCTTATGCTGTTACCCTATCTTCTCTGTTTTGCTCCTCCAATCACAATCTCATATCTGTATCTTGTCGTATCACTCCAATCCCTCCTTAGGATCCCCCTAAGTGGAGGTGCCTCTGGTATTTTGCCTCTGCTTGTTGGGGGACCTGAGGAGGTATTTTGCTGATTTTCCTGTGAATGACTACTGCTTCCATGTTAGAGACCTGTTTCTGTGTGCTGAGTGCATAACAGAAGTGATAATGTCTGGCATGGAGGCATACATTCCTCACTGTTTTTCTTGACCTAAACTTTCCAAACCTTGGTTTAACACACTTGATAAAGAGGTGGCCCACAAAAGGTACTTGAGCCTTCCATCACCAGAATCTCATGCACTTTATATTTCTGCCTGGAACCATGCCAAGTCTGTTCCCCAACTAGCTCAAAACTCCATTAATAGAAAGTGTCAAATTTTTCAAGATCTAACTCCCCTTGTGACTTCTGGCACCTAGCCAAAAACATCTCCAGTAACCTTGCTTCTTCACCTTTCCCTCCTTTACTTCAACCTGATGGCACCACTGCCATCTCATCTATTTCTAAAGCTGAATTCTTTGCTCAGACCTTTGCTTAAAACTCTACCTTGGATGATTCAAGACTTGTTGCTCTCTCTCTCTCTCTCTCTCTCTCTCTCTCTCTCTCTCTCTCTCTCTCTCTCTCTCTCTCTCTCTCTCTCTCTCTCTCTCTCTCTCTCTCTCTCTCTCTCTCTCTCTCTCTCTCTCTCTCTCTCCTCCACCCTCTGACTACTTCATGCTACCTATTAAAATCCTTTGCTGTGATGTTTACCATGTCCTTGCTGGCCCAAGCCCTCAGAAGGCTTATGGAACTAATGGGATCCTTCCTATTGTTCTCTGAAATTGTGTTTCTTTACTTGCTTCTTGCTTATTCAAACTCTTTCAACTCTGTCTATCAACATCTACCTTTCCTTTTTTTGCTGAAAGTTTACCTATATTCAGCCTGTTCCTAAAAAGGATAACCATTCTAATCCCTCAAACTACTATCCTATTGCTTTAATGTAATCCCTCTCTAAAGTTTTTTAATCTATCCTCAATAGGAAGATTCTAAAACATTTATCATTTCACAACCTTCTATCTTATTATCAGTATGGGTTCCATCAAGGCCACCCTACTGGTGATCTGGCTTTCCTTACTGAGTCTTGGTCATCCTCTTTTTTATAGATTTTGGTGAAACTTTTGCTGTTGCCCTAGACATATCAAAAGCTTTTGATAGAGTCTGTCACAAAGCTTTGATTTCCAAACTACCCTCCTACAGCTTCTTTCCTTCTCTCTGTAACTTCATCTCAACTCTTTTTTCTGACTGTTGTATTGCTGCTGTGGTAGATGGTCACTGTTCTCCTAAATCTATTACCAGTGGTGTTCCTCAGGGTTCTGTCCTGTTACCCACTCTCTTCCTATTATTCATCAATGATCTAAACCAAACTTCTTGTCCTGTCCATTCCAATGCTGATGATACCATCCTGCACTTTTCCATGTATTTTCATAGATCTCCATCCCTTCAGGAAGTTAATAGTTCATTCAAGGAAGCCATAGAATGTCTGACTTATTATCTCTCTAAAATTTCTGATTGGGACAGAGCAAACCTAGTATTGTTCAGTGCATCAAAAACTCAATTCCTCTATCAGCTTGATACAACCTTCCAGACAACTCTCCCCTCTTCTTCAGTGACACTCAGCTGTCCCCCTTTTTCTACACTGATCATCCTCAGTCTGCCCTTTACTTATACTCTAAACTGGAAACTTCACATATCATCTCCAGCTAAAACAGCTTCTATGAAGTTAGGCGTTCTGGGTCATCTCCGCCAGTTTTTCTCACTCCAGCCAGCTGCAAACTCCATACAGGGGCCTTATTCACCCATGTATGTACTATGCTTCACATGTATGGGGGGTTCCACTCATACTGCTATTTTAAACGGGGTGGAATCAAAAGCTTTTTATCTTATCAACTCATCTCCTCTAACTGAATGAGACTGTCTTCAGCCTCTTTCTCATCACTGCAGTGTTGCATCTCTTGCTATCTTCTACCAGTTCTTGTAACTGATCTTTTGATCTTACTAACTGCATGCCTCCCCGCTTCCTTACTGCATAAAACTTTCTTCTTTCTGTCATCTGTATTCTGACCACCTCTCCAATGCAAGAGTTAACCATTATTCTCAGTCATTCATCCTTTTTTCTGATAAACTCTGGAACTCCCTGCCTGCTTCACTATTTCTTCCTTCCTATGACTTGAACTCTTAAGAAGGAGGTTTCAAGACACATATATCCTTCAATTTTCGATGATTCTTTTGACATCTCTTTTAGGACTGGCACCTCAGTGGGATTTTTTTTTTTTTTTTCCTCTTTCTTTCTTTCTCCCCTCTCCCCTCCCTCCCCCCCTTGGCCAGTTATCCTTTATGTAAATAAAAAAATGGCAATTGAAGGAAAAGAACCCAATGTTTCTGGGTAAATTGAGTACAAGAGCTGTGTAACTTAAAGTGCCCACATCACAAAAAATGCTTTGTCCAGTGTTCCACTAATTGCTCACCTGTATAAATTTTGTCATGCTCAAGAATTAATAAAATTTGTGGGTTTCTGCTTACAGATACACAAGTGTACGAGGTGACAAGGTGGATATCCTTTATAACAACATTAAGAATGCATTCTTCCAACCTTGTGAGGGGAGAAATGATCATTCTCCTACATTTCCATTTAAGGGTGAGTGTTATTAGGCATTTTCTTTGGTCACTTACAAGCACTTCAGAACTGAGCAGTTTTGCAATGGATTTCTTATGCACAGGTCTATAAAGGGCCTCAGAAACTTGTGACCCAGTGTTTTAGTATACTTTGTGAGCTAAATCTCCAAGGGAATGACATTATTTGAAAAAAAATGGATGGGCAACAGGGTGGAATAGAACAGCCACTCATGAGCAGCAGTTCAAACATTATAGGTGAAAACAGGCTGATGTGTATACACAGTTTCAAATAGAATTTTAAGCATGCAAAATTATCTTCATACAAGTCGCTCATGCATGAAGATCATTTTAACCCCTTCAATATGATGACTCCTATGTAGGCATCATGAAACACCATTGAAATATATGATGATGCCTACATAGGCATCATGGTTGATTCTATTTTTGTTGTTTTGGAGCAGTCCTGTGTCCTGATTTGATTTGTTTTTGAGCAATCCCGTATCCTGTTTTGACTTCCTGTTGAGCAATCCCATATCCTCTTTTGACTTGTCTTGACAGATTCCTTATATGTCATTGAGATTCTGTTATTCCTCCCACCCTCCCTGTTCCCACCGGTCACGTAAATATGCTACGCTATGCTCTGCACCCACTATCCAGAATGAGGAAATCTTATTGGCAGAGCCTTACATGATAGTGTCTCCCCTATGGTTCTTCTCTTATCTTCCATATACCCCTATCCTTCTCTTCATCCTGTGGCTCCTCCACCAGGGAGGGGAGATGGTAAGGGGGAGATACAGTTCCCCCTTCCCTTGTTCATTCCTTGCCCTCTTACCCACTCTCCTTCCCTCCTCTCTACATATTCTCTCTCTCTCTCTCTCTCTCTCCTCTCTCTCTCTCTCTCTCTCTCTCTCTCTCTCTCTCTCTCTCTCTCTCCTCTCTCTCTCTCTCTCTCTTCTCTCTCTCTCTCTCTCTCTCTCTCTCTCTCTCTCTCTCTCTCTCTCTCCTCTCTCTCTCTCTCTCTCTCTCTCTCTCTCTCTCTCCTTTTTTGTGTGTGTATGCAGGTGTGTGATTCACCTCCAGTCATCTGCTGGTTACCCAGCTAGCAGTTAACCTACAGAAAGAGCTCTGAGCTCATAGTGACCGATCTTTGGGTAGGACTGAGTATGTGTGTGTGTGCTGATGCGGCTGGGAAGGTCGTCTTATGATAATTACTGATGAATGAAGGTAGTTGACGCGTGTTTATTACTTCCTTTGGGATGTGTGTATGTGTATGTATGTGTGTGTGTGTGTGTGTGTGTGTGTGTGTGTGTGTGTGTGTGTGTGTGTGTGTGTGTGTGTGTGTGTGTGTGTGTGTGTGTGTAGAGAGAGAGAGAGAGAGAGAGAGAGAGAGAGAGAGAGAGAGAGAGAGAGAGAGAGAGAGAGAGAGAGAGAGTGTCACTCACTCACATCCGTAAACACACACCTGCCTACTAATCTCTTTTCTGATAATTTTGCCTTCCCTTCCCTCTCCTTCACCTATTACCACCTCTTCTGTAATTTACTATCCTCCAATCACCCTAAATGGTAAATAGTAATAATAATAATAATAATAATAATAATAATAATAATAATAATAATAAAAATAAAAATAATAATAAACGGTTTATTGTTTAGGCAGTTAACAAACTGAAAATGTACAGAGGGGGTTGGGAAATACTTGAACTTTATCCTAAAACTAAGTCTAATCTAGAAGGGAAATACTTTTGATTGATGGCTCACACCATGGAATCGCACTGAGTCTGTACCGGTCCATGCGCGGCGCCTTTAGGGGCGTTATCTTGTTGTAGTGTCTGGTGGCACGGACCAGGTGAGGCACGTCAGGTAGCAGCATGTGTCTGAGACATGGATGATGCAGCAGTCCCCTTGCAAACTTTTCCAGAGCCTCTCAGTGCCTGGTGGATAGTCTGGACAGACTCAGAGTGGTCAGGGCTTCATCATAGGTGGTGTAGGCAGGGCCTAAGATGACCCTGCACGCCCTTTTTTTGCACATTCTCCAGCTGTAGCTGTTGAGTGTGTGTGAGGGAGGAGGACCATGCTGGGGAGGCATACATGAGTTTGGGGAGGATGAAAGTGAGGTACACCCTTTACTCGTCTGTCGACGTCCCCAGCGACCTGAGTCTGCGCAGCAGTTACAGCCTGTAGGTAGTAGATCTTACAGTGCTGGCGACATGCTGCTCATCCACCGTGACTCCGAGAAGCTTGGCACATCGGACCACCTGGAGGGGGTGAGGCCCCACTGTGAGCTGGGGAGGGGGCACTGGTACAGAGGAGGTACAGAAATGCACCACCACAGTTTTGCTGTGGTTGATGGTCATCCTGCTCTCCTACGTCCACATCTGCAGTCTCTCCAGAATTGCTTGCAGTAGCAAGTAGTCCGGGTTCTTGTTGGAAACTGGGATGCTCGTCCACATACTTCCAGCGATGGGGGGTGTCAGTAAGGGCGTCATTGATGAGGAGGAGGAAGCAAAGTGGACCCATCTTGGTCCCCTGGGGGACCCCACATGTCAGCTGTTGGAAATTAGAGACAGAGCCCTGATAGCGAACAGTCTGATGCCTCCCTGTGAGGAAGTCGGCTAGCCATGCTACCAGGTTAGGAGGGAGACCCAGACTTATTGCCTTGCTGATGACAACAGTGTGATCAACCAGATCAAAGGCTTTTTTGAGGTCCACAAAAGCAACAGCTAGAGAGATGTTTTGCTTGTCCAGGTGGCTGTGGATGAATTCAAGGAAGCTGGTCAGGTAATGGGAGGTGGAGGTGGCTTTAATATTTCCAAACTGTCTGATATCCACGGTATTACACATTTTGGTGTAGGCCCAGTCATACACAAAATCTTCACAAATAAGGCTAGGGATGGGGGTGATAGAGACTGGCCTGAGGTCATTGAGTGACTGTGGACTGGAAGTTTTGGGGATGGGGATGATGTAAGATGTCTTCAAGTCCACTGGAGTGTTGGGAGAGAGAGGCGTTTATTATAGAGCATAGCGGTGTTGCTAGCTCTGCAGTAAACTTGTTGTAAATTTTTATAGGAAGGTCGGTGGGTGTGGTGGATCTTGGTTTGAATTTGAGTATTCTCTTAAAAACATCCATCGCCTGGACAGTGGGGGGAGGGGAGGGAGCGGGAAGATATGTAGGAAGCGGAGTGGTGTGGAGGGGAGGAAAGGTCTGACAGATAGTGGCAAAGTGATCGTTCATCTCCTGAGCCCTGAGATTAGCAGGAAGGTGTGAGGTGCAAGGGAGGGATGAAGTGTGCTTTTGTAGGCCACACAAAGTTTTGATCTTAGCATACCATTGTCTGTTGTTGGCCAGCTTGAGGTGGTGTATCTTGTCTGGGTAATAGTTTGCCTTAACAGCCTTGATCTCCCTGATCACTCTGTTTCTTAGTTTCCTGTATAGGACTGGGCAGGAGTGGAACACCCAGGTCCGCTGACGCATGAGTCTTTTAATGCGGGGCGTCATCCAGGGGGCATCAGACGGGTGCACTGTGATGCTCTTGGCTGGGAAGTAGCGGTGGAAGGCTTCTGTGGTAGTGGCCACGTAATTGTGCCATTTTGAGTGGACGTCATCCACATCCAGCACCTCGGTCCACAGGTGTTGTGTCACCCACTGCCCAAACTCCCTCATAGCTGAGTCAGGCATGGGGCAGTGGGTCCTGGTGACAGCTGACCGGGGGGTCGAGGTTGTGGGTGTGGGTGTCCACAGTATGGAGAGGTGGGTGCTCCGTCCCATGGGAGGCAGCAGCTTGGGGGGCGAGTACTGCTGGCCCAGGTCTGTCAGTATAAGGTCGAGGATGGCTTGCTGGTGGGTGGGGAAGTCCATGGCCTGGATGAGGTGTAGCTGGTGTAGGATATCACTGATATCTAATCTGTTAAAGTCCCCACAGATGACCAGCTTGGCGGTAGGATATGTCACTCTCAGGGCATTAGCAGTGTCAGTGATGTGAGTGGTGAGTAACTGTGCTGTGGTGGCTCATGGGGGGTGATACATGATGCACACGATGATGGAGGCTGTGTTGCTGGGGTGGCAGGGGGACATAACTCTCACCCACAGGGCCTCTACTCCGGCAGGAATGTCGACAGGGAGGTGTGAGGGGCTGAGGGCAGAGCAGCAGAAAATGGCCACTTCCCCCCCATCCCCATGTGTCCTGTCCTGAGGTGATGGTAGAGCTGGTAGTCCTGCATCGTGCACACCTCAGGAACAATCTGCCACGCCTCAGTAACCGCCACAATGTCCGCACAAGTAGAACTCACCGTCACAATCAACTTGTCCATCTTGTTGGCCAGAGATGTCACATTAAATAAGAGGAGAGAGGGAAGACTATACCACACACGCGGCACTTCAATGTGCTTGTATTCCCTCTTCTCCACCCTGCGATCTTCTCTGGCACTGGAGGTCACTACCTTGATGGGATGCATGTTTTTACCTCCCCTCAACCCACGGTTCTGAAATAGTTTCAAGGTCTTAAGGCACTTAATCACATTAGGTGGCAGGTAACCGGATCCTCGCCTACGACGCAGGAGGTAGTTGCGTTCATATGTTTGCACTGAAGCACACATTTTTCTTTATATATCAACATGCACTCACTAAATGTGTTCACAAAAACAACAATCTCACCAGGGCGAGCCTAAAACTAAAACTAAAAGTTGAAAACAGAAAAAAAAACTGAGGTCACTATCATTAGTGAGCGGGTAAGGCCAACATGCTGGCCGAGGCTGCTTGAAAGCGCCTAAGGTCACACGTCCTTCCCATGTGAGGTCAAGACGGTGTGTGTGTGTGTGTGTGTGTGTGTGTGTGTGTGTGTGTGTGTGTGTGTGTGTGTGTGTGTGACATCTTTTTGATGAAATTAACTGTAATATTGGTATGACTTGAACGTGGAACATTCAATCCTTGATTTGTGTGGCATTTTACCATGTCAAGGAAAGGTGTCTGAGAGATATGTCTGGCTTGAGCCACCACTTTCAACTTATTATTGTATTATGGTAAAATTCTTTAATGCAGTTTGAGATCAACTAATGCTACAAATGCTAGTTAAAATCCTGCAGAAAGGCTTGTTTTTGCATCAGTGATGAAATAAAACAGGTGTGAGAATAAATACATGAGATTGGAGATGGCCTCATCATGTTGAATTTTGAGTAGTAGGGGAAGTGACCTTGCTCTTGCCGTAGTGAATGACCTGTGACCTGGACAGCTGCCAGATGTGTTCTTAACATGGTGGATTCTGAGCAGTGGGGCAAGTGACTTCTCTTGCCTGAGTGGGTGACCTGTGACCAGGACAGCTGCCAGATGTGTTCTTAACATGGTGGATTCTGAGCAGTGGAGTGAGTGACCTCACTCTTGCTTCAGTGAGTGACCTGTGACTTTTTTTTTATGTAGGAGGGGGCACTGGCCAAGGGCAACAAAATTATAATAAAAAAAAGGGCCCACTGACATGCTGGTCCCTGAACAGAGTCAAAAGCGGTTGTCAAAAATTGAAGGATAATTGTCTTGAAACCTCCCTCTTGAAAGAGTTCATGTCATAGGAAGGAGGAAATACCGAAGCAGGAAGGGAGTTCTGGAGTTTACCAGAGAAAGGGATGAATGACTGAAAATACTGGTTAACTCTTGCATAAGAGAGGTGGACAGAATAAAGATGACAGAAAGAAGAAAGTCTTTTGCAGTGGAGCCATGGGAGGAGGGGAGGCATGCAGTAAGCAAGATCAAAGGAGAAGTTAGCATGAAAATAGCAGTAGAAGATAGCAAGAGATGCAGCATTGTGGCAGTGAAAGAGAGGCCGAAGACAGAGGAGAGGAGTTGATAAGACTATCCCTGTGGAAGGGGTCTGACAAGTTGGGACCTATTTATAAAGTTTGAATTGAAGGTTAATCTTGACTGAAATCCCACTTTAACAAGTACCCACAAGTTGTGTGAGAGACTTAGAACACCGATGACTGAAGAGTGCCAATCAGTCACCCGCCAAACTTCAGAGGGAGAGGATATGTCTATGTGTTTCCTTTTTGATTTACTACTGCTGATCACCACTGTTTTGATGCCTCCTGCTGATCACCACTGTTTTGATGCCTCTCCACTTGTTCTAGATTGATTGATGTACTTGCCCAGTTAATGATGATGAGGAGCTTAGTGTCTTGGTTGAGTGGAGCACTGGTAGTGAGCTTGGTATTTCTGGTAGTTTGGAGGTCATGGGTATAAGTTGATATAGTTGTTTTCTAACAGCCGCTGCTGTAGATGAGCCTTCTCTTTTCCAACATTTGTCACTTAATTGTAAGACTATTGTCACAAAGTTAAGATTCTGTAGTAAAGATGACAAGGAATTCATCATAGAGGAAATAAACTGTTTGTTTGCTGAGGGTATTTTTGAAAATAGCTCATCTCCATGGACTGCTTAGGTTGTGGTAGTGAAGAACCCCTTGAAGAGAATGTGTATTGATTACTCACAAACTATAAATCATTATACAGAACTGGATGCTTATCCACTGCCAAGAATCGACACCATGGTAAATGAACTCTCAACATATACTATGTTCTCAACTTTTAATTTGAAAAGTGCATATCATCAAGTTCCACTGAAGGAATCAGACATGAAGTATACAGCTTTTGAGGCCAGTGAGTGCCTATATCACTTTTGTAGGATTCCTTTTGGAGTGATGAATGAGGTTGCAGTTTTTAAATGAACCATGGACTAGTTGGTGAAGGAAGAAAATTTACAGGGTGCATTCCCATATTTCAACATCATTGCTGAACACACTCAAGAGGAACACGATCACAACGTACAGTAAAATCCCTCTTATCCGGCATCAATGGGACCGCCGACATGCCGGATACTTGAATATTGCCGGATACTTGAATAGAAGTGAAATTATGTCCACAATCACCACCCTACACTCACGCATCTTACCATGACAAAGATCAGCTGATCTTAATCAGCAGCTGATCTGATCAGCTGCTTAAGTGTAAGCACAACACGCTTCCTCTTTTCCACAACTTTAGGCATGATGAAGGCGTCAGGCGATAAACAGTGCACACGCGGGACTGAGTCACTGAGTAAACACAGTGCAGTGGGCTGCGGATGGCGCGAAGCAGTGTGCTCTGGTGGCGAGGGGACAAAATATGCCTCGCGCAGGAATTTTAATCGATTTTATGAGTACACATTGATTTTTTATTGATTTCAAGGCTCGGGGAAAAATGTGCCGGATGCTTGAAGCTGCCGGATACTCGAATGCCGGATAAGAGGGATTTTACTGTACATCACTTTCTTGAGATTGTCAGCAAGAAAAATTTAACCCTGAATGCTTCTAAGACTGTTAAGTCCATGTGCTCCATCATCATTCTTGGCTACTTTATAGGAAATGGTGTCATAAAGCTTAATCCAGAGACTTCATCCACTACAAGAATTCCCTCCCCTCACAAGTCATGGATCTCCGAAGAGAGCAATGGGTATGTTTGCTTACTACGCCAAGTGGATACCAGACTTTTCAGGCAAGATTCAACCATTAGTAAGACTGAAGAAGTTTTCTTAAGATGAAGAGGTTCTTAAGATGAAGAGAGAGCAATGTTATATTCAGTTGATGAAAACTTGCCTTTTGAAGTCGAATGTCGAATGAAGTTAGCATGAAAATAACAGTAGAAGATAGCAAGAGATGCAACACTGTGGCAATGAGAGAGAGGCTGAAAACTGTCAGTTAGAGGAGAGGAGTTGATAAGAAGAAATGCTTTTGATTCCACCCTAAAAGAGCGGTAAGAGTGGAACCACCCCAAACATGTGAAGCATACTTGATACATAGACAGATAAGACCCCTGTACAGAGTTAGTAGCTGGTGGGTTGAGAAAAACTGGTGGAGACAACTCAGAACACCTAAATTCATAGAAGCTGTTTTGGATAGAGATGAGATGTGAAGTTTCCAGTTTAAATTATAAGTAAAGAACAGACTGAGGATGTTCAGTGTGGAAGAGCAGGACAGTTGAGAGTCATTAAAGAAGATGGGGATAGTTGTCTGAAAAGTTGTGTTGAGTTGATAGAAGAAGGAATTGAGTTTTTGAGGCTTTGAACAATACTAAGTTTGCTCTGCCCCAATCAGAAATTTTAGAGAGATCAGAAGTCAGGCATCCTGTGGCTTCACTGCAAAAAATGTGTACTTCCTGAAGGATTGGAAGTCTAAGAAAAGACATGGAAAAGTGCAGGGTTGTATCATCAGTGTAGGGGTGAATAGGGCAAGAAATTTGGTTAAGAAGATCATTGATGAATAATAAGAAGAGAGTGGGTGACAGGACAGAACCCAGAGAAACACCACTGTTAATAAATTTAGAAGAACAGTGACTGCAATAGAATGGTCATAAAGGAAACTATAGTTGGAAGTTAGAGAGAGAAGGATAGAAGCCTTAGGAAGATAGTTTGGAAATCAAAGCTTTGTGCCAAACTCCATTAAAAGCTTGTGATATGCCTAAGCCAACAGCAAAAGTTTCACCAAAATTTCTAAAAGAGGATGACCAAGACTTGGTAAGGAAAGTAAGATCAACAGTTGAGTGGCTTGGGGGAACTCATACTAGAGATCAGATGGAAGGTTGTGAAGTGATAGATGTTTAAGAATCTTTCTGTTGAGGATAGATTCAAAACTTTAGATAGGTAGGAAATCAAAGCAATAGGATAACAGTTTGAGGGATTAGAACACTCACCCATTTTTGGAACAGGCTGAATGTAGGCAAACTTCAAGTAAGAAGGAAAGGTAGATGTTGATAGACAGAGTTGAAAAAGTTTGTTGAGGCAAGGTGCAAGCATGGAGGTACAGTTTCAGAGAACAGTAGGAGAGACTCCATCAAGGCCATAAGCTTTCCGAGGGTTTAACCCAGTGAAGGCATGAAGAACATCACTGTCAAGGATTTTAATGGGTAGCATGAAGTAGTTGGAGGTTGGAGGAGAAGGAGGAACAAGCCCTGATTCATCCAAGGTAGAGTTTTTAGCAAAAGCTTGAGCAAAGAGTTCAACTTTAAAATAGATGAGATTGCAGTGCTGCTATCAGGTTGAAATAAAGTAAGGAAAGAAGAAGAAGCAAAGTTATTGGAGATGTTTTTGGCTAAGTACCAGAAGTCACAAAGGAAGTTAGATTTTGAAAGATTTTGACATGTTCTATTAATGAAGAACAGACACTTGTTTATGGTCTGACCTTTTTGAATTGAGCATTAAGGCGTTGTCCTTTCTGGGGATTCCCTGGCCTGTGGCACTGCCAAACCTTGTACTGGGCAATTATCAGATTAAAGCCTATATGTCACTAATAACCTTGCTCCCCACACCACCTCTCTCTCTCTCTCTCTCTCTCTCTCTCTCTCTCTCTCTCTCTCTCTCTCTCTCTCTCTCTCTCTCTCTCTCTCTCTCTCTCTCTCTCTCTCTCTCTCTCTCTCTCTCTCTCTCTCTCTGCATATACAATCTACATTTCATGCAAATTTGCAAATTTATTTCTATTTGAGATCTGTACTTCCCCATAATCATTAGAATTTGAGAAAAAAAAATGCCTGTCAGTCTGACTGCTCTTCTCTCTCTCTGTTTTTTTCTATCTGACATCTCTATGGGAACTGGCATTAAGTGGGCCTTTCTTTTTACTAAAAATTTTTGTTGCCCTTGGCCAGTGGCCCTCTTACATAACACACACACACACACACACACACACACACACACACACACACACACACACACACACACACACACACACACACACACACACACACACACACACACACACACACACACACACACACACACACACACACACACACACATACATACACACTTTTTTTTTTTTTTTATATATACATAACTATGACAAAACAATAAAAAATTTTCTCCAAAACATCCTTGTAAAAATAGGCACGCGTCTCATGCAAAGGTGCATCTAATACGCCAGGAAATACAGTATATATATATATATATATATATATATATATATATATATATATATATATATATATATATATATATATATATATATATATATATATATATATATATATGTGTGTGTGTGTGTGTGTATATGTATAAAAAGCCCAGTGAGATTCCAGTCCCTGAATAGGGTCCGAAGTTGTAGTAAAAAATTGAAGGATAAGTGTCTTGAGTGCAAGACACTTATCCTGATTTTGATTAGAAAAGAATTTTGCAGGAAAAATCAGAAACAAAGAAACAGTGGCATCAGTAAGAGTTTATAACACTGATTTGTACAAAAAAAACAATACTAGGAAATTTTAAAATATTGATTTTAAAGGAACAAACACAATTAATTTCATAATACATATTCATAATACATATCTGATGAAGTAGATCTTTTGCTGTTAGTAACAAAAGATACACTGCCTGATTTTTATTATATATAGAGTGTAATAGAGTACGAGCCAACATAAGTAATGAGTGTACCCTCCCTTTTTCTCCCCTGAACTCTCAGCTGGGCGGGTATCTAAAGTGTCAAACTGCACGCTTTCCTTCATTATTCACTACCTCGTAATTGGGTAACTGTTATGTACAAGGTTTCCCAAAATATATAGAGTGTAATAAAGTACGGGCCAACATAAGTAATGAGTGTACCCTCCCTTTTTCTCCCCTGAACTCTCAGCTGTGCGGGTATCTAAAGTGTCAAACTGCACACTTTCCTTCATTATTCACTACCTCGTAATCGGGTAACTGTTATGTACAGGGTTTCCCACAAGTTAAGGTAGTTAGAGAAGGATATGATAATTTTAGCCAACTTAAAATAGTTTATGCTTGTTTTTTTGTTTGTTTTTGCAAAAATTTTAGTGTCTTGCAGGGATATCTGCTGTGGCAGTCATGGTGGGATGGCCTTACTCCATTTTTACAAACTCCATGTTCCTATCATTTGTGAGAGATTTTCATGAACTGACAAATCAAACTGCAATTATCTTTTTCTATATTATTTGTATTTTTATCCCATCTCTTAAGATTATGAATAGCAAATGGTATATTACGTATCCCAGAGTAATAGAAATAAACATAAAGGGAATTTTAAATGATATATGTTATTGGAATTCACTGGTAGGTTTTGTTCCTTTATGATATTATTATAGTCACCAACACTATGGGTTGAAAATATGGCAGTATGTTTGTAGGCTTTGTGAGAGATGCTTCACAAAAATTAGCCTTGCAATAGTTTTCTCCCTGTAGAAGGACATCTGACTTTTGGCCTGTTCTTCAGTGGTCAATTGGGTGAAGGTTCTAAGGACTTAAAATCTAAGCATATTGAAATAGCAAAGAAGATCCCTATTATTTCATACTCATAAGATTCAGTGAAACTCAGCAAGCATTTGTAGCATATAAATTATTCTCATGCCCTGGAAAGTTCTTGGCATGTTATTTAATTGTCCTCTTCTTATTGCAGCACGCTATTATGTTTGGGAAGAAGAAACATATTGATGTACAGTTTTACACGGAGGTTGGAGAGATAACCACTGACCTGGGAAAGCATCAGCACATGCATGATCGTGATGACCTCTCTGCAGAGCAGGCAGAAAGAGAGCTACGTCATAAACTCACATCTGCTTTCAAAAGCTTCACAGAAAAGGTTAGCTGCCAGTGTTATAGTTTTAGCCTTAAAGAATGTACTTTTATACATTTTAAATGATTTTACAGACATTTGTGATGGTACTTTTAAGAGATTATCATAACATCCTTAATGGTTGCCTCTTTATGTTTATAACTGGTGTAAGGAATAGAAGTGAGGCAAGAATATATGATGTCTTTGTAGTTATTTGATATATATTCATGGATGGCTGTATGAGGAAGATGGAAGCTAAAGTAGGGAAATGGTGTAAGGCTGAAAAAAATTAATAGCAGATCTTTTTGCTGATGAAATTGTCTTACTAGCAGAGAGTGAAAGTACATTTCCAAGAATGGTGGATCATTTCCATAGGGTGTGTGTGAGATGGGAACTGAAGATAAATGCTGGGATAAGTAAGGTTAGAAGGTGATGGTGTTTGAGAGGAGAGAAATGAGGTGAATGACTTTATGATCCATTATAGGGTGAATGTGTCAACTGTAGGAAGTTGTGAAGTGTTTATGGGAGGAGAGAAGATGGAGGAGTTGAGTGAATTTAAGTATTTGGAAACAGTACTTAGTTAACATGATGAGGTGGTTGGAGAGATGAGAAAGAGGGATGTGGAAGATGAGGTGCTCATAGGATCTCTTGCAAGAGTCCTGTAAGTGAGAAATGCATCTGGATTGGAACTGGACACAACAGTTGAGAGTATGTGCTGTGGAAATGAGTTACCTGAGGTGGGATATACAAGAGGGGAAGGTGAGAGCAGTGTAAGTTTGTAAGAATGATGTAATATAAACATCTTTATAAGTGATGTAAATTGTGGAGTGGTGGAATGAGTATAATTATATTGATTGAATGAAAAGTGAAGAGTTCATAAAAAATATGTAAGGGAAGTTGAAGATGCTATTAGAAAAGTAAAGCCTCTTGGAAGATGGGAAGGAGTATACATATGCATATGGCAGTGTTAGTAGAGGCCAAGCACTCAGACAAGCAAGAGGGAAAAATCTGGATTGGGAGAGTTGGAGGCTCTTTTAGGCTGGTTCACACTAGTACATTTTTGCGAATTTCACACTTGGTCTCCACTTCAACTATGACATCACAAAGCGGTGGAGCTTGAGGAGCAGATGAGTTGGGATATCCACTTTTTGGCCTTCCGACATTCGTTTGCACTTTATGAAAAATAGACATGGAGCCCTCGCAGATCTGATATGATGAAGAAGAGGAGTTTCTCCAGCTTGCTGCCATTGGATTTGCTGCTGATGAAGAGGAAAGTCAAGAGAGAAGGAGAAAAAAGGAAAAAGTTTTTTTCTTTACCCAACCACTGCTTTTCTTGGGATTTATTATTTTTATTTTTATTTTTATATTTTGGGAGGTTATTTATTTTTTGTTTATTTCTCATGTTTATATGTAAATCAGTTTAAATAAGCAATTAAAAAGTAATCCAGAGTGTTTTTTAGGAGGGGCACCAGCCAAAACAAAAAGCCCACTGAGATGCCAGTCCCCGAACAGAGTTGAAAGTGGTAGTCAGAGACTACAGGATAAGTGTCTTGAGACCTCCCTCTTGAAAGATTTCAAATCATAAGAAGGTAGAAATACAGAAACATGCAGGGAGTTCCAGAGTTTACCAGAAAAAGGGATTAATGATAGAATACTGGTTAACTTTTGCATTAGAGAGGTGGACAGAATAGGAGTGAAAGAAAGAAAAAAGTCTTGTGTAGTGAGGCTGTGAGAGGAGGGTAGGCATGCAGTTAGCAAGATCAGAAAAGCAGTTGGCATGAAAATAGCAGTAGAAGATAGCAAGAGATGCAAAATTGTGGTGATTAGAGAGAGAGGCTGAAGACAGTCAGTTAGAGGAGAGAAGTTGATAAGATGAAAAGCTTTTGATTCCACCCTGTCTAAAAGAGCAATATGAGTGGAACCCCCTTTCATGTGAAGCATACTCCATACATGGATGGATAAGGCCCCTGTACAAAGTTAGCAGCTGGGGGTGGGGGTGAAAAAAAACTGATGGAGACGTCTCAAAATGCCTGACTTCACAAAAGCTGTTTCAGCTAGAGATGAGATGTGAGGTTTCCAGTTTAGATTATAAGTAAAGGAGAGACTGAGGACATTCAGTGTAGAAGAGGGAGAAAGTTGAGTGTAATTGAAGAAGAGGGGATAGTTGTGTGGAAGGTTGTGTTGAGTTGATAGATGGAGGAATTGAGTTTTTGAGGTATCGAACAATATTAATTTTGCTGTGCCCCAATCAGAAATTTAAGAGAGATCAGAAGTCAGGCATTCAATGGCTTCCCTGTGAGAAATGTTTCCTTCCTGAAGGGTTGGACGTCTATGAAAAGACATGAGAGAGTGCAGGGTGGTATCATTAGCATAGGAGTGACAGGACAAGAAGTTTGGTTTGGAAGATCATTGGTGAATAATAGGAACAGAGTAGGTGACGTGATAGAACCCTGAGGAACACCACTGTTAATAGATTTAAAAGAACAGTGACTGTTTACCACAACAGCAAAAGAATGGTCAGAAAGGAAACTAGGTGAGGTTACAGAGAGAAGGATAGAAACAATGGGAATGTAGTTTTGAGATCAAACCTTGGTGCCAGACTCTATTAAAAGCTTTTGATATGTGTAAGGCAACAGCAAAAGTTTCACCAAAATCCTTAAAAGAGGATGGCCAGGACTCAGTAAGGAAAGCCAAAACGATCACCAGTAGAGTAACCTTGACAGAAAACCCATACTGATGATCAGATAGAAGATTGTAGAATGATAGATATTTAAGAATCTTCCTGTTGAGGATAGATTCAAAACTTTAGAGAGGCAGGAAATTAAAGCAATAGAACTGCAATTTGAGGAAGTAGAATGGTCACTCTTTTCAGGAATAGGGTGAATTTAGGCAAACTTCCAGCAAGAAGGAAAGGTACATGTTGATAGACAGAGTAGGAAGAGTTTGACAAAGCAAGGTGGAAGCATGGAGGCACAGTTTTGGAGAACAATAGGAGGGACCCCATCAAGTCCATAAGCCCTCCAAGGGTGTGTTTTTTTTGGGTGGGTTTTTTTTAATGCATGTTTTGTTTGCTTTTTTGCTTTCTCTTAACATCACATGCACACACACAAATACACAACATAATTTACAATTATTACAACCTCTAGAATTACAATTGTGCTTCACCCAAATTGCTACTTTACTGGAATACTCAACAAAAAAGTTATGTACAACACCACTTCTGCATACATGCACAGAGTTGACTCGGATTCATCTCTTCTGCATATGACTCAAGGTCAGTGCTGGTGGCAGACACCAGCAGAGCCCATTTCACATATAAGTGGATGGTAGTGATGTCATAGTAGAAATGGAGACCAGGTGTGGAATACACAAAAGTGTACTAGTGTGAACTGGCCCTAACTGAGTGTTGAAGACTTTTCATTTCTTCATTATTACAGCATTTTTTGATGCATGAAAACTATGAAAAACTATGTTGGTATCTGTAACATTATCTGCATGTGCTGTAACTGGATGAAAATGGTATTCTATAGATCCATTAGTTAAATTCATCGTATTTTTACAGAAAATTTCAATGCAGGTCTGTAGATTTTCTAACTAATTGCATTTGATCAAAGGTATTTTCTGGATGCATGTATCTTTTTTATGGAGGTGGATATGAAATACATTACAAGCAAGAAAGGAACCATCTGTGAGAAATTCAGTTTTACCACAAATGTATAACGGGTTAATATGTGTGAAAGGAGTGTATATGTGAAGTTGTTTAAGAGGGATTAGATGAAAATTTAATGTGTACTGAATTTGTGTAATAGTTTTGGGGTGATTTGTAAAAGGTACAATGAATTCTTGTATTCTTTTTATTTTCATGTTCACCATATTTGTATTTTATAATGATATTGTTCATACTAACTTTTGAGGGAATTATTTGGTCATGTAGAATGAATAGGAGGAGGTGAAAGGAAATAAGAGTATATACACAACTGGAGTAAATGCTGTGTTTGTGAGATGTAAGCCTTACTATAAAGCATTAGTACAGAGTTGAAATACATGTAGGAGAGAGAATGGGAGTTTAAGAAGACTAAGTGCAAAAGTGGATGAGCAGGAATAAATGGAAATGAATTGTGCTTATCACCTTCATGAAATTTCAGGAAATGGGTGCCAGAAAAGAATGAATTTGTCTAGATTATTGAAAGCTTCTCATATCTGATATTGCCTCAATCAGGTGGAGACTATGACCAAACACCAAGTTGAGTTTGACACACCATTCCGTGAGCTTGGTTTCCCTGGAGCTCCTTACCGTTCCACTGTTCTCCTCCAGCCCACATCAGGTAAGTTACCTTCAGCAAAGCCCTTAGAGAATATTTTTGTGTGTGAAAGCCAAGTGTGAAAAAAGACTTAGAAATGGCAATTTATTTTTTTGTATAATCACATATATATATATAGAGAGAGAGAGAGAGAGAGAGAGAGAGAGAGAGAGAGAGAGAGAGAGAGAGAGAGGGGGGGGTAAATATTTACAAAGTAAACAGATATGTTTAATTTTTTTTTTGTATGCCCATGACCAGCCTCCATGACATACAAAATAAACACAAAAGAAAAACTGGGAAAGATATTATTGATCCAACAGCCACAAATAACTATTCAGGAACATAAATCACATTTTTTATTCACTTAGTAAAATACTGCCACCATGCAAAAAGTGAGAAGGATTTCACATTTTTCATAACTCTCTCTCTTTGGGGTGCCCTTCTCCCATGGAAAAACATGGTTTGATAGAAAAAAACTGATTTCCATCATGAGTAAATTTAGAATATGTAACAGTGAAAGTATTGATTGGCTGTAATATAACATTTGTATTAGTAAGACCATTACAGGGGCAGAGCATACAAAAAGTTCTATAGAGAAAGTTAGATTAACTTTTGACATTGTGTAAGTGGAATATGAAATAAATGAGTTGATTAGTAAAAATTCTGATTTAAGTTGTTACATTTTACTCTGATTAAAATTGGCTGTAACCTGGTGATTTAAACTATTTAAACCATAACAACCATGGTGAATGTCATTCCAGCTTAGAAAGCTAGTATCTCACAGAGTGGCAAATGCTGATGGTAGCAAATTGTTGCAAGACAGTTGTAAGTGTGCAAACAATTGTAATGTGTTGCTAAAGTTCTTTTTGGTTCTTCAAGTAGTGAATGCAGCCAAAGTAATCCTTCCTCAATGGTAGCAGCACATTTGACTTCCTGACAGAAATTTATTTCTATATTCTGGAAATCTATCCTCTGTCTTCTACATGGCTTCTATGTACAAGTAACTCTTCTGAGCTCTCTTTGACAGTGGTCAAGAGAAACCAGAATGCTGGGGGTTTGCCTATCCTTTTCATAGGGTTATGTCCACTAATTGTTAGTTCAGTTCCAAGATTTGTCTGACATTCTCCTGGTAGTTTACCTAGAGTTGGCAAAAGGCAGGATCAGCATTAAAATAAAAACTCACCCCAAAAAAATATTAAAAAAAAAGCCTCTCTCTCTCTCTCTCTCTCTCTCTCTCTCTCTCTCTCTCTCTCTCTCTCTCTCTCTCTCTCTCTCTCTCTCTCTCTCTCTCTCTCTCTCTCTCTCTCTCTCTCTCTCTCTCTCTCTCTCTCTCTCTCTCTCTCTCTCCCCCCTTTATTTTACATATCAAAGTTTTGTTCTATATCCTATACATGTACATATACATAAAAAAAATGTAAAAGTAGCCAAGCCTGACCCATTAATTTCCTGTACAATACAGGTTAACACAGGCTTTGTCCAACTGGACCAACCTGTGTCAGCTTGACTTAAACAAGTGTCTGTTCTTCATTAATAGGATGTATCAAAATCTTTCAAGATTTAACTTCCCACGTGATTTCCAGCACCTAGCAAAAAAGCATCTCTAATAATTTTGCTTCTTCATCTTTCTCTCCTTTGTTTCAACATGATGGAACCACTGCCATCTCATCTATTTCTAAAGCTGAACCCTTTGCTCAAACCTTTGCTAAAAACTCTTGGATGATGTAAGGCTTGTCCCTCCCTATTCTTCACCCGCCAACTACTTTATGCTACCCATTAAAATCCTTCGCAGTAATGCTTTCCATGTCATCATTGACCTGAACCCTTAAAACTTATGGACCTGATGGAGTTCTTTCTATTGTTCTCCAAAACTATGCCTCCGTGCTTGCACCTTGCCTTGTCAAACTCTTTCAATTCTGTCTATCAACATCTACCTTTAATTCTTGCTTGAAGTTTCCCAACATTAAGCCTGTTCTTAAAAAGGGTGACCGTTCTAATCCCTCAAACTATCATCCTAATGCTTTGATTTCTTACCTATCTAAAGTTTTGAATCTATCCTCAACAGAAAGATTCTTGAACATCTATCCCTTCACAACCTTGTATTTGATCTCCAGTATGGGTTCCATCAAGGCCGCTCTACTGTTGATCTTTTGGCTTTCCGTATTGAGTTTTGGTCATCCTCTCTTTAGGGATTTTGGTGAAATTTTTGCAGTTGGCTTAGGCATATCAAAAGGTTTCAATGGAGTCTGGCACAAAGCTTTGATTTCCAAATTACTTTCCTACAGCTTCTATCTTCCTCTCTGTAATTTCATCTCAAGTTCCCTTTCTGACCATTCTGTTGCTGCTGTGGTAGACAATCACTCATCTCAAGTTTCCTTTCTGACCATTCTATTGCTGCTGTGGTAGACAGTCACTGTTCTTCTTTCTAAATCTATTAACAGTGGTGTTACTCAGGGTTCTGTCCTGTCACCCACTCTTTTCTTATTAATCATCAGTGATCTTCTAAACCAAACTTCTATCCTCTCCTATGCTTATGATATCACCCTGCACTTTTCCATATTTTTTCGTAGATGTCCAGCCCTTCAGGAAGTAAACATTTCTCGCAGGGAAGCCACAGAATGCTTGACTTCTGATCTCTCTAAAATTTCTGATTTGGGCAGACCAAACTTAGTATTGTTCATTGTCTCAAAAAACTCAATTCCTTCATCTATCAACTCGACACAACCTTCCAGACAACTATCCTTTCTTCTTCAGTGACACTCAACTGTCCCCCTCTTCCACACTTAACATCCTCAGTCTCTCCCTTACTTATGTTCAAAACTGGAAATTTCACATCTCATCTCTAGCTAAAACAGCTTCTATGAAGTGTATGGCAGTGGTTCCACTCATACCACTCTTTTTTAGACAGGGTAGAATCAAAAGCATTTCATCTCATCAACTCTTCTCCTCTAAGTAACTAACTGTCTTCAGCTCATCTCTCATCTTTGCAATGTTTCATCTTTTGTTATCTTCTACCACTATTTTCATGCTAACAGCTCTTCTGAACTTGCTAATTGCATGTCTCCCCTCTTCCCATAGCCTTGCTGCACAAGACTTTTTCCTTTCTCTTACCCCTATTCCATCCACCTCTCTAATATGAGAGTTAACCACTATTCCCAATAATTCATCCCCTTCTCTGGTAAACTCCTTTCCTTTTTTTGTATTTCCTTCTTCCTATGACTTGAACTCTTTCAAGAGAGAGGTTTCAAGATAGTTATCCTTTAATTTTTGACGACCACTTTTGACTTTCTTTGGGGACCAGCACCTCAGGGCTTTTTTGTTTGGGGGGAGGGGGAGGCAATGCCCCTCCTATATGAAAAGAAAAGCTTCAAACATTTTGTTTCACTCTAGATTACTTTTTAATTGTTTACTTAAACTGATTTACATATAAATATGAAGAATAAACAAAAAATAAATAAAACCCAATAAAAAAAATAATAAACCCCTCAAAAATTATGTTTTTTTTAGATCTGTGTTTTTTCCAACCCTGGCAAAAGGTCACAAACATTTTTATATAATGGTAAAAGAGTGGCAAATAGTTCCTAATTGCAAACATTATTGTTAGCAGTTGCTAGCAGTTCCTGTTGTTCACCAACTGTCTTTTGCAAACACTTTTACAAATAGTGACAGGTATCATGGTAATCATCACTAAAGGTGCCATCACACCACATTTTGCATCAACTTTTTTCATTAACTTCCTGAAAATCGACAATTTTTTTAGCATGCTCTGTCATAACACACACAGCCGTTTGTCTGCACTTTTATTGACAGTAAACAAACATGGTTCCTGGCACTTGCGGAGAATTGGGCTCCCAGGCTGGCTGCAGTGTCTGGGGCCCGTGGCCTGCTAGTATGAGTTGCCAGTTGTGCATTTCTGTTGTAGTATTACCACATTGGGCAAGTAAGGATGCTGCCACACTCTGTGGGTTATGTATTTCTGTACACTACTGTCTAATGTTTCCCAGTCATGTTCTCTATCACACTTTGCCACTCATTGCAAAACAGGCAGTGTGTGTGTGTGTGTGTGTGTGTGTGTGTGTGTGTGTGTGTGTGTGTGTGTGTGTGTGTGTGTGTGTGTGTGTGTAATGGTAATAATAATAATAATGATGATATACGGTTTATTATTCAGGCAGTTAACAAACTGAAAATGTACAGAGGGGGTGGGAAAATACTTAACATTAATCCTAAAGCTAAGTCTAATCTAGAAGGGAAATACTATTGATTGAAGGCTCGCACCATGGTGGGAATCGCGCTGAGTCTGTACCGGTCCGTGCGCAGCGCCTTTAGGGACATTATCTTGTTGTGGTGTCTGGTGGCACAGACCGGGCAAGGCACGTCAGGCAGCAGCATGTGTCTGAGATGTGGATGATGCAGCAGTCCCCTTGCAAACTTTTCTAGAGCCTCTCAGTGCCTAGTGGATAGTCTGGACAGACTCAGAGTGGTCAGGGCTTCATCTTAGGTGGTGTAGGCAGGGCCAAGGATGACCCTGCACGCCCTTTTCTGCACCCTCTCCAGCTGTAGTTGTTGAGTGTGTGTGAGGGAGGAGGACCATGCTGGGGAGGCATACATGAGTTTTGGGAGGATGAAGGTGAGGTACACCCCCATTAACTCATCTGTCGGCGTCCCCAGCGACCTGAGTCTGCGCAGCAGGTACAGCCTGTAGGTAGCGGATCTTACAGTGCTGGCGACATGCCGCTTCCAGGTCAGCTGGTCGTCCACTATGACTCCTAGAAGCTTGGCACATCGGACTACCTGGAGGGTGTGAGGGCCCACTGTGAGGTGGGGAGGGGGCACTGGTACATAGGAGGTACAGAAATGCATCACCACAGTTTTGCTGTGATTGATGGTCATCCTGCTCTTCTCTGTCCACGTCTGCAGTTGCTCCAGAATTGCTTGCAGTGGCGAGTAGTCCGGGTTCTTGTTGGAGACTGGGACACCCACAGTGCAGTTGTCCACATACTTCCAACAATGGGGGTCAGATGGGGGTGTCAGTGAGGGCATCATTAATGAGGAGGAGGAAGCATAGTGGACCCATCTTGGTCCCCTGGGGGACCCCACATGTCAGCTGTTGGAAATTAGAGACAGAGCCCTGATAGTGAACGGCCTGACGCCTCCCTGTGAGGAAGTCAGCTAACCACGCTACCAGGTTAGGAGGGAGACCTAGACTTATTGCCTTGCTGATGACAACAGTGTGATCAACCAGATCAAAGGCTTTTTTGAAGTCCACAAAAGCAATAGCTAGAGAGGTGTTTTGCTTGTCCAGGTGGCTGTGGATGAATTCAAGGAAGCTGGTCAGGTAATGGGAGGTGGAGATGGCTTTAATATTTCCAAACTGTTTGATATCCATGGTATTACAAATTTTGGTGTAGGCCCAGTCAGTCTCTCTCTCTCTCTCTCTCTCTCTCTCTCTCTCTCTCTCTCTCTCTCTCTCTCTCTCTCTCTCTCTCTCTCTCTCTCTCTCTCTCTCTCTCTCTCTCTCTCTCTCTCTCTCTCTCTCTCTCTCTCTCTCTCTCTCTCTCTCTCTCTCTAAACAAGTTAAAATGTATCTAGCATGCAGGAATAGAGAAACAGAGACCTTTCAAAAGTGTTAACATCTATTGAACCAAGTGAGCAACTGTTTGCTGTTTATATCCACAAGTTAAATGTAACACATGAAATTAAGCAAATTTATGCTTTCTTTATTTAAAATCTATTTAATTAAATGTTATCTTTTTAAACAATAAGGTTTACCTAGTATATCTTTATATTATAAACAGTGGATAATCCTCCTATGTGAAGATTTCTGTTTGATAATGCAGATGGACAAAAACAGCAGATTGAGGTAAAAGTTGATGGAAACTGGAGTTGATAAGAAAAGTTGACGGAAAATATGCTAGTTTTACAACGCCTTAAGTGTTGCTATTGGCAGAGGTGAATCCTGATTTTTCACCAACATTGGTAAGAAAAGTTACTGGAACCAAAAATCACAGTGTTTGTCAGTTTAAGGGATATTTAACTTGTGTACATTAACCACAGAAAAAAATAGATATTGGTGGCATGGACTTGAAAGGTATGATAAAACTGGATTGTGAGACTTTACTTGTATTTGCTATTTTATATTTCCTTCATGAGTTTTTATGACCATCTTGATCCTGTCTAGCATGGAATCAGTTAGGTTAGTGCAAGTCTGCAGTGGTGCTCCCAGGATCCACAGGTTATTGATGGGGTTGACAAGGCGTGGCACTGATGAGGTATTTTAATTTTCTAGCTGCCGTTTCATCTTTCCTTATATTTTCTATTGGGTTCAGTTCTAGCAAGTTTCCTGGCCCCTTGATGATGATTTTATGGTCCTTAAGCCATTTTGTCCTCTTTGGTTCTGTGGCATGATGTTTTGTCATGCTGGAAAAACTCCCAGTGGTGCAGGTCAAATATATGAAGGTGCTTCTCTAGAACTTTAATAAAGCAGTCAACATTCATATTTCTATTAGTGGGCAGCACATACAGCCCATCCCTGCCCATTATTCCACAAAAGACACCCCAGATCATGATGGTAAAAGGATGTTTCACTGTGGTATGGAGGTACCCAGCATTTTGGGGGCTGATGTTTGATAGACAACGAATCTTCCGGTTTTGCTTGGAACCACACTGGAATGATGATTCATTATTGAACATCACCCTATGCCAGTCCTTTGCAGTCCAATGCTTGTGATGGATGGCAAAATCCAGACAAGCCTAGCACAGCCTGCAAGTTAGGAGGGGGTGCTCTAGTGGCAGAGCATAGTGGAAGCTCTAGGTGCTTCTGAATAGTGTAAATGGCATCATCTCTTAGGAGGTTATGATGAGCCCGCTTTAACTGTCAAGCTATAATGTGTAAGTTTTTCAACATCTCACATTTTGTAAGCTGTGGCCTTTGAAGTTTTGCGAGGGCACCCAGATTCAGTTTTTTGAGGGGGCAGACCATGACCTTGAACACATTTGAACAATAAAAAGAGGTAACATGCTACACCCTGCCTGCTCACTTATTTCTTTTACAGTTAGGTTTGCCTCCCTTAACCTGATGATATGGGCCTTCTTGGCATGAATCATCTTGCCTGGAGCCATCATCAGGCATGAATTGAAAAAATGTGGCCTTAAATAGTGGCAAATCCATAATTAGATCAAAAGTAAGGGCAGATGCTCTGAAAACACATCCTCTCACTCTGATAATGTGGAGCCCATTGAAGTGATATTGCAAAATACATAATTGGCAGTTCTATAACTTGGTGAGGTATAACTGCCAAAACTGAGTGCTACAGCACAGTAGCCTATGACAAGGAAAAGATTGCGGAGTAGCTTTCTCTCTCTCTCTCTCTCTCTCTCTCTCTCTCTCTCTCTCTCTCTCTCTCTCTCTCTCTCTCTCTCTCTCTCTCTCTCTCTCTCTCTCTCTCTCTCTCTCTCTCTCTCTCTCTCTCTCTCTCTCTCTCTCTCTCTCTCTCTCTCTCTCTCTCTCTCTCTCTCCTTGGATACTGTACTTTGACATTAGTAACTAAGGTAGGAAATTCCATTTTCAATCCATGGCACTTGATTGTAGCAGTAATGATTTTTGTTAAGTTGTGATGAGGTCCAGATATCACAGTAAATAATGATATTTCCAGGCTGTGTGGTGAATCTTACTGAGTGGCCGCCATATGTCATTGTGCTGGATGAGGTGGAGTTGGTTCATTTTGAGCGTGTGCAGTTCCACCTCAAGAACTTTGACATGGTGTTTGTGTTCAAGGATTACTCAAGGAAGACTTCTATGATTAATGCCATTCCCATGCAAATGTTGGATCATGTCAAGGAATGGCTCAAGTAGGTGGTTTGTGGGTGTGAGAACATCCCTTCCATTGTTGTATAACTTTTTTTTTATTGGATCAAATTAACTAAAAACCTTTTGATATAATAATCACTAGTAGAGAGAAAAACTACACTGGAGTATGCATTCCATAGAAGTTTGTTTTTTACTGTTGCTGAATGTACAATTTTATAACCCTGTCATATTGCTATAGGTTATATAATGAATGTGATCTTTGTGATCAGTGATCCCAATAGTCATGTTATATCACAGACATTTGTTAGCACCAGTACAAACTTCTTTTTTATTATATATTATTACTTATGCCTGTTTTTGGGCTGCAGTTCATGTGACATCCGATACTCAGAAGGTGTACAGTCCCTCAACTGGACAAAGGTGATGAAGACTATTATTGATGACCCCGATGGCTTCTTTGAACAGGTTGGATTATTGTTGTACATGTATAATTGTTTCTCTAATTGATCTCTTTTCCTCCATTTTCTCTCCCTCATTCCTACATTATTTCCCTCCTCATTGTACTCTTTCCTCCTTTTGGCTCTCTTTCCTTCTTCCCTTATTCTCTCTCTCTCTCTCTCTCTCTCTCTCTCTCTCTCTCTCTCTCTCTCTCTCTCTCTCTCTCTCTCTCTCTCTCTCTCTCTCTCTCTCTCTCTCTCTCTCTCTCTCTCTCTCTCTCTCTCTCTCTCTCTCTCTCTCTCTGTGTGTGTGTGTGTGTGTGTGTGTATATTTACATAGTTGTATTTACCTAGTTGTGGTTTATGGAAGGGGAGTAATCTCACAGTATCCCATCTCTATATCTATCCAGTTTGGTCCTAGAAGCATGGACAGTTATGGCACTGACAACATCTTCACTGAGTTCATTCCATTTGTTAACACTTCTATGAGGAAAACTACTTCTTGATATCTCTTATACAGTTAACTTTCTTCAACTTCTTACTGTGATCCCTTGTACTATGTGTGTCTAAATTTATAAAACATTCTTTGTCCACATTTTCCATGCCATTTATCATTCTATAGATGTTTATTAAATCCCCTTCCTCCTGAGGAAAACTACTTCTTGATATCTCTTATACAGTTAACTTTCTTCAACTTCTTACTGTGATCCCTTGTACTATGTGTGTCTAAATTTATAAAACATTCTTTGTCCACATTTTCCATGCCATTTATCATTCTATAGATGTTTATTAAATCCCCTTCTTCCTATTTTCAAGGGTAGGAGTTTCCAACATTCTTAATCTCTCTTCACAGGTTGACTTAATCAACTCTGGAACCATCTTAGTGATTACTCTTCGTACTCTTTCTAATTTTATAATATTCCTCTTTGTATGTGGAGACCACACCACTGCTGCATATTCCAATCTTAGTCTTTTCATGGAAATTAACAACTTTTTTTTATCATTCCTTCATCCAAATATGAGAATGCCATTCTTACTCTTTTTAATAAATTCGTCGTCTCTCCAGTAATTTTATCAATGTTCTGTCCGGAGTCAAATTTTCTGTAACTGTTACTCCCAACTCCACTTGCTCTTTTGATTTCTTAAACTTCACACCATCCATCTCATAATGATATTGTATCCTTTTCTTACTCTTACCAAACTTCATTACTTTACATTTACTTAAATTGAATTTCATTTGCTAAGATTTACTACATCAATTTATCTTGTTTAAATCATCTTGCAACACCATACAGTCATTCACATTTTCTACCCTTCTCATCAGCTTAGCATCATCTGCAAATAAGTTCATATAACTATCTATTACTTCATTTATGTCATTCACATATATTACAAACATTATTGGTCCCAACATTCACATATATTACAAACATTATTGGTCCCAACACTGACCCTTGTGGGATATCACTAGTAACTTTCAGCCAAGATGAATTTTGGTCTTGTATTACTGTTCTCATCTCTCTGTCATCCAGATAATATTCCATCCACTCCAGCAGTCATCCTCCAATTTTTCCATATTTTTTTTTTTATCTTCCATAGCAATCTTTGGTGTGGTACTTTGTCAAGCGCTTTCTTCAAATCTGAGTAGACACCATCCGTCTCTCCGGCACAATATCGACTACTCTTGAATAAAAGGACAATAAGTTCATGGAGCATGATTTTCCCCTCCTAAATCCAAATTGACAATTTACCAAAACTTTATCTCTTTCCAAGGGTTCCATCCATCTTTCCTTTATTGTTCTTTCTCATAGTTTTCCTACAACACTAGTCATGGTCTATAATTTAGTGGATTTTTCTTATTTCCTCCTTTGAATATTGGTGTAATATTTGCTCTCTTCTAATCTTTTGTTACTCTTCCTTGTGATAGTGAAGTCACCACTAGACTGTGAATTTTATCAACCAGTTCTTCTCTACATTCCTTCAATATCCAGTATGATACTTTATTTACATCAAGTTCTTTGATCATCTTGACTATTTCCTCATAACTTACTGGGACTGTACTTAGTATATTCCTCACCAACTTATCCCTTCCAGCATCAAACTCCCATTCCACAGTAAATACCAATCTGAAACTATTGTTCATAACCTCCGCCATGACTTGTGCATTCTCATAGATTTTTCCTTCAACTTTCAAACTTGATACACCTTCCGTCTTCATCTTTCCATTAATATGTCTAAAGAATAGTTTGGGTTCATTTATACACTTATCTGTTATATCTCTTTCATGGTTTCTTCTCTCCATTCTTGTTATCCCAATGTATTTGTTTCTAGCATCAATATATTCCTCCCATCTGCTCTCAGTTTTCCTCTTCCATCTGTTCCAAGCATTTAACATACAATTTCTAACCTCTGCATTTTCTATTGAACCATTTTTTTTATCCTTTCTACATCATGCTCCTCTAGGTACAAATTTATCCACAACAGAATTATATATCCTTATAAATTCATCCCATTTTTGTAGAACATCATCTGCATCTTCAGTCTTTCCTGTCCACAGCAACAAAGTACTTTCTTAATTTTTCAAAGTCAGGTTTACTATATTTAAATCTTTTCACCTTATAATTTTCATCAATGATTACATTTTCATTTTTCGAATTAAATTCCATTAACACATGATCACTTTTACCTAGAGGGCTATCATAGTGTATAGTTTCAATAATTTTCATGGCCTTGGTAAACACTAAATCAAATCTTGATGGTTTATCAATTCCACTAAATCTGGTATCACAATCAACCCACTGAATCATCAAGGTTTCCACCGCCCAGTTTAATAAGTCTATTACTCCATGAGTTCTCACTTCAGTTAGTTGTCAATGTCTCCCAATTTATCTCCTTACAATTAAAATAACCAACAATAACTATATCACTACTTTCCATCACTATCTTTTCAAGACCTTTTAAAATATCTACCAACATCTCTTCGTGCTCTTCTTTTCACCAAGCATTGGTCATAGGTGGCTCATACACTCCTACATAATTCATTATCCTTCCATTTCCACTTTTAATCATCACTTGTAGAATTTTAGACTTGTCTTCACTTTTTACTACCTTCTCTTTCTTCTCCACCTTTCTCCGTCCTTTCTGTCGACAACCCTAAGTGTCTTGACACCCCCCTCAACTTTTTCTTCATTAACTTCTGCAACATTCGCGGTCTAAGATCTAATTTTCAATCTGTAGAACACCACCTCTCCTCTTCTAAACCTCATCTTCTTTTCCTCACTGAAACTCAGGTGTCTGAGGCAACTGACAGTAGCCCCTTTTCTGTTCCCTCCTACTTTCTTTATCCTCATTTTCGATCCAAAGCTGGATGCTGCGTTTATGTGCGCAATGACTTAACCTGCTCTTGTGCCCACACTCTTGAATCTTCCGAGTTTTCCACCATCTGGCTATGACTACAGAGTCACTCATACTAAATTTATCTGTGCTGTATACCTCTCTCCTAACTCCTCTGACTGTAAGAAATTCTTCGACGACTTAACTTCCAAAGTGGAGCACATTCTGACCCTCTTCCCTTTTGCAGAGATCTCCATTCTTGGAGACTTCAATGTTCACCACCAGCTTTGGCTTTCCTCTCCCTTCACTGACCATCCTGGTGAACTAGCCTACAACTTTGCTATCCTCCATGACCTAGAGCAATTGGTGCAACACCCTACTCGTATTCCTGACCGTCTTGGAGATACGCCCAACATTCTTGACCTTTTCCTGACCTCTAATCCTTCTGCTTATGCTGTCACCCTTTCTTCTCCGTTCGAGATACGCCCAACATTCTTGACCTTTTCCTGACCTCTAATCCTTCTGCTTATGCTGTCACGTGACCCTTTCTTCTCTGTTGGGCTCCTCCGATCACAATCTCATATCTTTATCTTGTCCTATCACTCCAATCCCTCCTCAGGATCCCCCTAAGCGAAGGTGCCTCTGGTGTTTTGCCTCTACTAGTTGGGGGGACCTGAGGAGGTATTTTGCTGATTTTCCTTGGAATGACTACTGCTTCCGTGTCAGAGACCCGTCTTTGTGTGCTGAGCGCATAACAGAGGTGATAGTGTCTGGCATGGAGGCATACATTCCTCACTCTTTTTCTCGTCCTAAACCTTCTAAACCTTGGTTTTTCTCGTCCTAAACCTTCTAAACCTTGGTTTAACACAGCTTGTTCTCGTGCTTTACATGATAGAGAGGTGGCCCACAAAAGGTACTTAAGCCTTCCATCACCAGAATCTCATGCACTTTACATTTCTGCCCGGAACCATGCCAAGTCTGTTCTCCAACTAGCCAAAAGCTCCTTCATTAACAGAAAATGTCAAAACCTTTCAAGATCTAACTCCCCTCGTGATTTCTGGCATCTAGCCAAAAATATCTCCAATAACTTTGCTTCTTCTTCTTTCCCTCCTCTACTTCAACCAGATGACACCACTGCTATCACATCTATTTCTAAAGCTGAACTCTTTGCTCAAACCTTTGCTAAAAACTCTACCTTGGATGATTCTGGGCTTGTTCCTCCCTCTCCTCCACCCTCTGACTACTTCATGCCACATATTAAAATTCTTCGCAATGATGTTTTCGATGCCCTCGCTGGCCTAAACCCTCAGAAGGCTTATGGACTTGATGAGGTCCCTCCTATTGTTCTCCAAAACTGTGCCTCCATGCTTGCACCTTGCCTAGTCAAACTCTTTCAGCTCTGTCTGTCAACATCTACCTTTCCTTCTTGCTGGAAGTTTGCCTACATTCAACCTGTTCCTAAAAAGGGTGACCGTTCTAATCCCTCAAACTACCGTCCTATTACTTTAATTTCCTGCCTATCTAAAGTTTTTGAATCTATCCTCAACAGGAAAATTCTTAAACATCTATCACTTCACAACCTTCTATCTGATCGCCAGTATGGGTTCCGTCAAGGCCGCTCTACTGGTGATCTTCTGGCTTTCCTTACTGAGTCTTGGTCATCCTCTTTTAGAGATTTTGGTGAAACTTTTGCTGTTGCCTTGGACATATCAAAAGCTTTTGATAGAGTCTGGCACAAAGCTTTGATTTCCAAACTACCCTCCTACAGTTTCTATCCTTCTCTCTGTAACTTCATCTCAAGTTTCCTTTCTGACCGTTCTATCGCTGCTGTGGTAGACGGTCACTGTTCTTCTCCTAAATCTATTAACAGTGGTGTTCCTCAGGGTTCTGTCCTGTCACCCACTCTGTTCTTATTATTCATTAATGATCTAAACCAAACTTCTTGTCCTATCCACTCCTATGCTGATGATACCACCCTGCACTTTTCCACGTCTTTTCATAGACGTCCAACCCTTCAGGAGGTAAACATATCACGCAGGGAAGCCACAGAACGCCTGACTTCTGATCTTTCTAAAATTTCTTATAGGGGCAGAGCAAACTTGGTATTGTTCAATGCCTCAAAAACTCAATTCCTCCATCTATCAACTTGACACAACCTTCCAGACAACTATCCCCTCTTCTTCAGTGACACTCAACTGTCCCCCTCTTCTACACTGAACATCCTCGGTCTGTCCTTTACTTATAATCTGAACTGAAACTTCACATCTCATCTCTAGCTAAAACAGCTTCTATGAAGTTAGGTGTTCTGAGACGTCTCCGCCAGTTTTTCTCACACCCCCAGCTGCTAACTCTGTACAAGGGCCTTATCCGTCCATGTATGGAGTATGCTTCACATGTCTGGGCGGGTTCCACTCATACTGCTCTTCTAGACAGGGTGGAATCAAAAGCTTTTCATCTCATCAACTCCTCTCCTCTAACCGACTGTCTTCAGCCTCTCTCTCACCGCCGCAATGTTGCATATCTAGCTGTCTTCTACCGCTATTTTCATGCTAACTGCTCTTCTGATCTTGCTAACTGCATGCCTCCTCTCCTTCCATGGCCTCGCTGCACAAGACTTACTTCTTTCTCTCACCCCTATTCTGTCCACCTCTAACGCAAGAGTTAACCAGTATTCTCAGTCATTCATCCCTTTCTCTGGTAAACTCTGGAACCCCCTGCCTGCTTTTGTATTTCCACCTTCCTATGACTTGAATTCCTTCAAGAGGGAGGTTTCAAGACACTTATCCACCAATTTTTGACCACTGCTTTGACCCTTTTATGGGACTGGCATTTTTGTGGGCATTTTTTTTTGTTAGATTTTTGTTGCCCTTGGCCAGTGTCCTTCCTACATAAAAAAAAAAATTTTAGTCAATGATCATTCCACCCCCTCCCTTGTCACATCTATTTTTCACCATAAATAATTTTTATTATCACCAATGTCAGGAGTTCCCCATTCATTTTTCCATTTTTCCATTTTGTGTGTGTGTGTGTGTGTGTGTGTGTGTGTGTGTGTGTGTGTGTGTGTGTGTGTGTGTGTGTGTGTATTTACCTAGTTGTGGTTTATGGGAGGGAGTAATCTCACAGTATCCCATCTCTATATCTATCCAGTTTGGTCTTAAACGTATCGACAGTTATGGCATTGACAACATCTTCACCGAGTTCATTCCATTTGTTCACACTTCTATGAGGAAAACTATACTTCTTGATGTCTCTTCTACAGTTAACTTTCTTCAGCTTACTGTGTCCCCTTGTACTCTGTGTGTCTAAATTTATAAAACATTTTTTGTCCACATTTTCCATACCATTTATCATTCTATAGATATTTATTAAATTTCTCTCTCTCTCTCTCTCTCTCTCTCTCTCTCTCTCTCTCTCTCTCTCTCTCTCTCTCTCTCTCTCTCTCTCTCTCTCTCTCTCTCTCTCTCTCTCTCTCTCTCTCTCTCTCTCTCTCTCTCTCTCCTCTTTTCAAGAGTAGGAATTTCCAACATTTTTAATCTTTTCCTAGGTTGACTTGCTCAACTCCAGAACCATCTTAGTGACTGCTCTTTGTACTCTTTCTAATTTTAAAATATTCCTCTTTGTATGAGGAGAGCACACCTATGCCACACATTCCAATCTTAGTCTTATCATGGAAATCAACAACTTTTTTATCATTCCTTCATCCAAATATAAGAATGCCATTTTTACTCTTTGAACAAATTCATCGCCTCCAGTAATTTTATCAATGTGTCTGTCTGGAGTCAAATTTTCAGTAACTGTTACTCCCAAATCCACTTCCTCTTTTGACTTCTTTAACCTCACACCATCCATCTCATAATGATATTGTATTCTTTTCTTACTCTTACCAAACTCCATTATTTTACATTTACTTAAATTGAATTCCATTTGCCAAGATTTACTCCATCTATTTATCTTATTTGAATCATCTTGCAGTACCACACTCTTGTTTACATTTTCTGCCCTTCTCATCAGCTTAGCATCATCTGCAACTAAGTTCATGTAACTATCTTTTTCTTCATTTATGTCATTCAGATATATTACAAACATTATTGGTCCTAACACTGATCCCTATGGGACACCACTAGTTACTTTAAGCCAAGATGAATTTTGGTCTTGTACAGTTCTCATCTCTATCATCCAGATAATCCTCCATCCACTCCAGCAGTCTTCCTCCAATTTTTCCATAATTTTTTATCTTCCATAGCAATCTTCAGTGTGGTAATTTGTCAAATGCTTTCTTCAAGTCTAAGTAGACACCATCCATCCCTCCATCCATCTCTCTCCTGCACAATATCAACTACCCTTGAATAAAAGGACAAAGTGTGTGTGTGTGTGTGTGTGTGTGTGTCTGGTAATGTCGATTAGTTTCCCTATATAGATTGTTTTCCATGTATGTATGTGTTTATTTGTCTATTACTCTCAGTTCTTGCAATTTTGTTAGTGTGATCTTTAATTTCTAACTTGAATGAACATTGTGAGAAAAACCTCACAGTTGTCACATATCCAGTACCTAGGCCAATATGAGGTCTCTCTCTCTCTCTCTCTCTCTCTCTCTCTCTCTCTCTCTCTCTCTCTCTCTCTCTCTCTCTCTCTCTCTCTCTCTCTCTCTCTCTCTCTCTCTCTCTCTCTCTCTCTCTCTCTCTCTCTCTCTCTCTCTCTCTCTCTCTCTCTCTCTCTCTCTCATGGCACATTTTGTTTCAGGGAGGCTGGTCTTTCCTGGATCCAGACTCTGATGAGGAAGAGCAACAGGAGGAGGAGGAGGACTCAGAGGAGGATGGAGCATATGCTCCTTCTGATGAAGAGTTAGGATCTGAAGAAGAGAGTGAAGACTACTCAGGGGAATCTGAAATCTCTGACTCAGAGGAGTATAGTGAAGGTAATGCATATTGGTGTTCATGTTTTGTGGTCAGAAAGAGCCATTTATTGATTTGTAATCTCTAACATTTGAATCTTGCACTCTTTTGTCCCAGACCCGCATCCAGCTTGATTCCCTGAATGTATTCTACTTCAGTGATGTTATCAGTTCTCAGTATGAATATTGCCTCTTCACTGGAATCTGAACTGAGCAAGCAGTGCTTTACTTTACAGTTGCATTATTTTGTCCTGTTTTATCTGTTTTATAAATGCTAATAGGGAGTAATAATCACAACATGGAAGCTTAACATAAGAAATATAAAATTATTAGATAAATGAATAAATATATACAGTAACTGTAGAAAGTTACAAGACAAGATGCCCTCTAGTTTTCACGATAAGGGTAGGTAATAATGCATTCATCACAGAATCATAACTTGCAGGTAATTATTGTACACTGACAACTCTTTTAAAGATCAAACTGTATGTAGCTTGCTGTTGATTTCAAGGTCAGATGACTTTTTTAAGTGTTGGAGGGGAGATTAGTCATGGTTATATATTTACAAAGCAGTCTTAGTGAGTCTTGGTACTGTGTCTTGGCAAGGAAAAAATAATATATTTTTATCAAACCTTAGGAAAATAGTTATAAAGTGTATGCACCTGTCATTAATCTGCACACAAGGCTAAGACTTGCTTGATCCCATCTTAGTGCAGCTAATAACAGATAGTACCACTGGGGAGATGGTTGTCCTGCAACAATAACATCCTCATCGAAGAAATAATCTATCCAGGAAAGGCATTCTGAATGTTACTAGTGACAAAGAACTCATTAGAATATCTTTAATAAACAAAAATGCTTCTTATACAGTTAAAAATGAAAGAGAGACAGCCTCCATTCATTTAACCTTGTGGGAGCATCTTAGTATGGAGAGTGCTGAGGGAGTGGAAAATTCCCACTTTCAGCACAGGTCATGTAGGATGTGTAGCCTTGTCAGTCTTACAAAAGAGTGATTTTTTTCTTTAGGTTTTCATTATGCAATATAAAATTAGAAATATTATTGTTCTTGTACAGTTACAGTTTTCATGTGCATGTGCCAAACCTCAGTTTTAGTGCATTTGTGTGGTTAAGTATTTTGAAAAATTAGTAATACATTCTGTAAAAGAAAATTCTTATCATTATTTAGGAGCTTTTCCTTGGATTTTCTTTCTCACCATTCCAAAACAACTCAAATGGCTGTTTACATTAAGGTCCTGTAAATCACATGCTGTCATATTTAGCCGGTCATTTCTTATTTGGACTGGACTTTCAGGGTGCCATTTATTACAAATACTCATCAGGGGTACTAGAGAGCATCTTGTCTTGTAACTTTACATTGTTTTATATATATATATATATATATATATATATATATATATATATATATATATATATATATATATATATATATATATATATATATATATATATATATATATTATGCATATATATATTATGCATATATATATTATGCATATATATATATATATATATATATATATATATATATATATATATATATATATATATATATATATATATATATATATATATATATATATATATATATATATATATATATATATATATATATATATATATATATATATATATATATATATATATATATATATATATATATATATATATATATATATATATATATATATATATATATATATATATATATATATATATATATATATATATATATATATATATATATATATATATATATATATATATATATATATATATATATATATATATATATATATATATATATATATATATATATATATATATATATATATAAAAAAAAAAAAAAAAAAAAAAAAAAAAAAAAAAAAAAAAAAAAAAAAAAAAAAAAAAAAAAAAAAAAAAAAAAAAAAAAAAAAAAAAAAAAAAAAAAAAAAAAAAAAAAAAAAAAAAAAAAAAAAAAAAAAAAAAAAAAAAAAAAAAAAAAAAAAAAAAAAAAAAAAAAAAAAAAAAAAAAAAAAAAAAAAAAAAAAAAAAAAAAAAATATATATATATATATATATATATATATATATATATATATATATATATATATATATATATATATATATATATATATATATATATATATATATATATATATACAGTAAAATCCCTCTCATCCGGCATTCAAGTATCTGGCAGCTTCAAGTATCCGGCACATTTTTCCCCGAGCCTTAAAATCAATAAAAAATCAATGTGTACTCGTAAAATCAATTAAAATTTCTGCGCGAGGCATACTTTGTTCCCTCGCCACCAGAGCGCACTGCTTCGCACCACCCACAGCCCACTGCACTGTGTTTACTCAGTGACTCAGTCCCGCGTGTGCACTGTTTATCGCCTGACGCCTTCATCATGCCTAAAGTTGTAGAAAAGAGGAAGTGTGTTGTGCTTACACTTAAGCAGCTGATCAGATCAGCTGCTGATTAAGATCAGCTGATCTTTGTTATGGTAAGATGCGTGAGTGTAGGGTGGTGATTGTGGACATAATTTCACTTCTGTTCAGGTATCCGGCAATATTCAAGTATCCGGCATGTCGGCGGTCCCGTTGATGCCGGATAAGAGGGATTTTACTGTGTGTGTATATATATATATATATATATATATATATATATATATATATATATATATATATATATATATATATATATATATATATATATCCAAATATGTGAATGCCATTTTTTTTTTTTTTTTTTTTTAGCAAATTCATCGTCTCCAGTAATTTTATTTATGTGTCTGTCCGGAGTCAAATTTTCTGTAACTGTTACTCACAAATCCACTTCCTCTTTTGACTTTCTTTAACTTCACACCATCCATCTCATTGTATTCTTTTCTTACTCTTACCAAACTCCATTCAATTTACTTAAATTGAATTCCAATTGGCAAGATTTACTCTATCTATCTATCTTATTTAAATCATCTTGCAGTACCATACAGTCATTTACATTTTCTACCATTCTCATCAGCATAGCTTCATCTGCAAATAAGTTCTTATAACTATCTTTCTTCATTTATGTCATTCACATATATTACAAACATTATTGGACCCAACACTGACCCCTGTGGGGTACCACTAGTTACTTTCAGCCAAGATGAATTTTGGTCTTGTATTACAGTTCTCATCTCTCTATCATCCAGACAATCCTCCATCCACTCCAGCAGTCCTCCTCCAATTTTTCCATCATTTTTTAATCTTCCATAGCAGTCTTTGGTGTGGTTCTTCCATCATCTTAAGTAATTCCTTATAACTGACTGGGATTGTACTTAGATTTCCTCATAAATGACTGGGACTGTACTTAGGATATTCATCACCAACCTATCCCTTCCAGCATCAAACTCCTTTTCCACAGTAAATACCGATCTGAAACTATTGTTCCTAACCTCTGCCATGTCCTGTGCATCATCGTAGATTTTTCCTTCAACTTTCAATCTTGATAAACCTTCCTTCTTCATTTTCCCTTGTAGATGTGGCAGCACTGCACTGTGATGTCACAATGAATGTTAGGACAAAATACACACACCCATACAGTTCTTAGGCATCTTTCTGGGATATCTAAGTATTTTCAGTGTCTTCAGTAACTTAAGTTTCATGATCCTCAGGTTTTGCATTATTCTTTGAAAAGAGAGTAAGTATGAAGCTCAAAAGGATACTGTATTTTACAAATTAATGACTTACAAACATAATGACTTAAGAATGGCTTTCCAGAGCTTAACTTGTTAGTAAGTTGAGGAGTGACTTTTAATTCTAATCATATGGTGTTTTTTTAAATATGATAAAATATTGTGATTGTAAGATTAATATAAAACAATGAAAACAATAAAAATTCACAATTACGAATACAAGGCAGTAGCTTGTCAGTACTTGGCAAACTTGCATAAGCTCCTGTAGCTTGCCTGGTTCAGCTTATGGTGAACATACCATGGTAAAGGTTTCTTTACCTTGATGAATAACTAATTAGAGTGCAGGTCATTATAGATATTAGAGTACAGTAGAACTTTGAATCCAAATGCCATACAAATATATATATTTTTTAAAATTCTGAACATGAATTTTCTTCTGAACACAAATGTGCTGCCTTGACCTATTTTTTTATGACCTGTTAAGTAATACACATGCTCCACAACTTACAAACGTGTTAGGTTCCAGACTGCCATTCGTAAAATGTTATTTTGTAAAACATTTTGATTTTACAGTACTCAAGTTTTTCATTTGCTTTTCTCTAAAGCCAGAGTATTAAACTCAAAGATTGCAAAACTTGGGATTCTGAAAACACTGAAAAATGCTTATTTATATTGGCTATATAGTCTAGCACTATGTGAGTATGTGTTTTGTCCACACTTGGTGTGATACAGTAGTGTGGCAATGCAGCAGAGTGTAAACAACCTGGTACTTCTTGATCTTGGTGCTACAGATACTCACAGTTTTTCCTGAGCCAGTTTTAGCTACACAGTTACATCACATCACACACAACAACTGGTCACACAACACTCGTACAATCAGTCACACTACATAAAGGTACACCACAAGCAATATCACATCTAGCCACATCACAATCAACATCTCACCTTCCACACCATGCCCCACACAATGCTCAAACACACCACATCACACCACACATAGCACCCATTCACACCATAGACACAAAGCCACTTTGTCACTCATCATACCAGCCTCACAATGGCCCCTACCACACTCCTTATCTCAGCAATCCATATCTCTACTAGCCACACCACATATTACTTGCATCACAAGAGCCACACAGCATCTTGTATCACACAGTCATATCGCATAGCCTAGCACTACGTGAATATGTGTTTTTCCTCACATTTGGTGTTGTGTAGAGGTGCACCAAGTGTAGCAGTGTGTGTGTGTGTAAACATCTCTCGGTCTTGATCTTGATATTACAGATGACTTGCAATTTCTCCTAAGCCAGGCCTCTTGTTTATAACTCAAAACTTTGTTAGTCGGGGATCATCTGTATATTGAATAGGGATTTGGGGAGATTTATTCCATAATACTTTTTAGAGATTTTTAAAATAGACTTGCAAAACTGTTTGCCTGTAATCCATCTGGCTCACTTATTGCAACCACACTTGTACTATGTCCCCTACATTACTATTTGGGTGTTCTATTCCTGCTTCTCCTCTGCCTGCTATGATAGCAGGAAAGAAACAATTGGTCCCCGGCAAGAGGATGGAAGATTCCACTACCATTGCTGTGAAGAAGGAAATGATTGAAATAGTTTATGGGTGAATGACTTCAAGAATATTTGGCCAGTCACTCTCTCTTCTTTACTCTTTATTATTTTATTAATGTCTTGCCATATCATCCTTTTTAGAAATGTTAGTTACTAGGAACAATCTTTCTTTTATGCAGAAAATTACTGTGATTGTGTGTTATGCACATTATAGATGGAGTTGAAATTTTTTTTTCCCCTCATTTTTACTGGGAAAAATTAATTCTTGAATGTGAATTTTCAAATTATGAATTGCCTGCTCTGCAAATTAAATTCTTATCTGGAGATTCTACTGTACTACCTGATTAGTTTTGGAAAGTTTAAGCATGTCACCAGCCTTTATTTAACCAGGAATTTTTAAAAGCATTTTCCCACACATACTCTTGACAGATCTTGGTAGTAGTGAAGAGTCTGGCAAGGACTGGTCAGATCTGGAGAGAGAAGCTGCTGAGGCTGACCGTGAGAGGAATGAATTTGAAGATGAGTACACCAAACAGAAGAAAGGCGGTAGTGGTTACAGGTAAAGTACAGTTTTTGTATATCACCTTCATAGCTGTTGATCATTCACTCTACCTCAATCCCATAATTAAGTTCCTTAGAGATATGAATAGCTGTTAATCTGTTGAATACAATCCCAAGAAAGATTTTCACTTTATCAATTTTGTAGGTTAAATAAATATAATCCAGCCTTACATTTCACCCACATTGTTATTACACTTTTATAATCATACTTCATGACACATCACTATTTACACAATATCAGGAATCAGAATTGAATGAGCTTTCTTACTTCTTCCCTATATTTCCCTTATACTTATATCTTGCCATGAACTACATTAATTTCCCTTTCCACATTCAGATGCATCCTGACCACTAAGGTGGGACAGGTTGGGACCCAAAACATTTCCTCTTCCTATCCCTCTCATACAAGCTACAATTATCACCTTGTTCCCCATTCTCTCTCTCTCTCTCTCTCTCTCTCTCTCTCTCTCTCTCTCTCTCTCTCTCTCTCTCTCTCTCTCTCTCTCTCTCTCTCTCTCTCTCTCTCTCTCTCTCTCTCTCTCTCTCTCTCTCTCTCTCTCTCTCTCTCTCTCTCTCTCTCTCTCTCTCTCTCTCTCTCTCTCTCTCTCTCTCTCTCTCTCTCTCTCTCTCTCTCTCTCTCTCTCCTTGCAACATCTTTCCTTTAAACCATTCAGCCCTAATTGACTCATTCATCTTTGACAGCATCCTATGTGCATTTCATGTGTTTTTAAAATTCTGTCCCAATGTAGGGTCATTGACAGGTGGCTAACATAGTTCAGAGGTTGTTAAAAAAAAGTTAATAGTTTAAAATTCCTGCAGATGTCTCGTAGCACTCATCTTAACAATTGAACTTGCCAGAGAGAGTTTATTAATGTTGCAGTCCTTAAAAAGTAGAAACAGGATATTCTGTTACTTGAAGGAGGCAGCTTGGGATTGCTGTGTTGTTTAACCTTTTCCATTGTGTTTCCCCTCCAGTGGTAAAAAATCTGCCTTAGTCTTATATAATTTTTTTATGATATTACCACTGTGCAAAGTTGTGTTACCATATAAACATAGTCACCAGAAGAATGTCAGATAAACTAAATATAGTCTTGTATTGTACATTGTAAATTATAGTAATCTCATATGTATTTCAGTGTTATAGTATTTTTTGAGTTGTACAAAAAATTTATTATGTTCCAGAGGCCATTTCACATCCATAGCAATGTAATTGTATATCTAGTGCTGTTAACAAAATTAAATGGTAATGATACCTTGAAGAGGTTCACAATACCAGACAGTTCATCACACATGATCATCCATCAGGTGAACCAACATTCATACCCCTTGCAGGCATTTTCTTTAAATATGAAATTAATAGTTCACAGCCTGCTGCCTACTGCTGTCTCCAACAGCCTCATTTTTCCTCCATCTGAATACTCTGCACTAGAATTTAACCATCATATATGAGAGATGTAATGATGTATAAATTAGAGGTGTGTGCTTCTGATGGACTTAGGAATCTCTTGAGGGTTAGTCTTATGTTATGTTTCAGATTAAATCGCAAGCCCTCCATGAAATCTGGCAAGGACAGACACATGAGCAAGTAAATATTATAGGCTACTGGTCTCCCGTGCACCTCCTTTTTAATTTTTTATATTAGTTATGGTTGTTATATCCTTTTGCTTACCCATGATTGTGCTTGTTAGTAACAAGAAGCATGGTTCTTGTATTCATAGGATCATAAAAGCAGATTATGAATGAATGTTATTGAACAATTATTTAAACATTGCACTTATAATGACAGTCTAATCATTTCAGTGGCTATGTATGGAGGAGGTCTAATTTTTTCTAATACACTTCATTTTGCTATGAATGCTGTTTCGAGAATATTTTACTAGAGAGGAATAGCTTAAAGCCCAACATTGAAGTGGAAATGTCTGATTCACACACTTTCTTCAAAACCTCTGGCAGGAGAATCATCATTAAGAAATAACTGTTTGCTAAGGGGAAAGTGGCACTGTAATAAGTGTGTCTTGATGACCAATGGTTTATTTAATTTATAAACAGTAAAAATATGTTTCATTGTTAATTGAACTGCTTGTGGACCTTACCAAATCATAACTAATAATTTGTCCCTCACTTCAAGCAGACAGAACATCACGAATTGAAACATTGTGATGTTTTCCTCTTTAGTACTGATGAAGCTTTAGGCATTTTAATTGGTGTTGGCATTATTCCTGTTTGTTAGCTTTCAGGATTCTTCATCCTCAGAGCAGCACCATTGTGACAAAAATATACTTTATCATGACATAATATACATATAAATATATTTTGATAAAAAAAAAAAGAATAATGTTTATTGGATAGAGTTGAGAAGTTTGATTGGTAATTTAGATCAAAATATATTATCTTTTCAAATATTGAGGTTATATGGTGTAGCTAAATATGGTGCAACTGGGTGTGGATAGTTTCTCTCTCTCTCTCTCTCTCTCTCTCTCTCTCTCTCTCTCTCTCTCTCTCTCTCTCTCTCTCTCTCTCTCTCTCTCTCTCTCTCTCTCTCTCTCTCTCTCTCTCTCTCTCTCTCTCTCTCTCTCTCTCTCTCTCTCTCTTTTTGTTTAAACTATTAAACACATATGTTCATTGTGGCCTCTGCTAAAGTTATCTTTGTCGTGAATAACTATTTTAAAGCATTACTGTGTGTGGTATAATAAATATCAACATTTTGCTAAGATGCATAGGCACATGTATGCAACCATATTTTTGTGTTTTTCTTATGGAGGGTTGAGAGTCTGAAGCCATAACCACTTGTGTGTGGACACTTTCATCTGCTGTGTGGACAGACGTCGTACGTCCACCACAGCCGTGAGGGTGTTCCACCACACTACAGTGGCGGAGGAGAAGGCCCGTTGGTGGGTGCTGGAGCGAGACCCTGGCACCTCCAAGAGGAGATCGTTGCTCAATACTGTTCTCGTATTGCACTCAGATCTCCTCCAAGTAGCCTTCAGGTTTGCTAGGTGAGGAACATTCTGGATCTGCGCCTTATGAAGCACTGTCAGCGCTGCAACTTTCCGGCAATGATCCAGAGTGTCCCTCAGCACCGGCCCATCCTCCTGTATCTGCTGCTGTTGCTGCTGTTGTCCCTGCCGCCATGGTTGCTGGCGAAGCTGCGTCTGTCTGGCGCCACTGATGAGGCACTCTGCCCTCCTTTGCACTTTGTCCAGCAAGTTGAGATGACATCGGGCACTGGACATCCACGTGAGCGGCGCATACTCCATGATGGGTCTGACCTGAGCCTTGTACAGGGTCAGGAGGCCATCGGAGTCAAGGAGGTGCCTCAGACGCCTCAACAGTGTCACCTTCTGAGAAGCTTTTCGGGCCACGTCCTCAAGGTGACGGTCAAAGAGCAGCCGCGAGTCCACCTCCATGCCAAGGATGTTTACACTTTCCTGTAGAGGGATGTTGTTGTCTCATCTTCAGCCTTCCACGCACCTCACACGCATCCTCGTGAGAGCGGGATACCACCATGGCCTGAGTCTTTTCGGAGGCAAACTTAACTTGCCACCGGTCGCCCCAGGCCATGATGTATGAAAGCAGTGCATTGGTAGACTGCACTGCGGCCTGCACCTCCCCTCTCTCGTAGGTGAAAGAGAGGGTGCAGTCGTCTGTGTATGCACTGGCTGAAGGAACACTCTGCAGGAGGTCATTGAAGTAAATGTTCCACAGTATGGGTCCCAGAACTGACCCCTGTGGAACAGATGCCTCTACAGGAAAGCTGGCGGAGGTGTGGCCATTAACCACAACACGGAGACTCCTGTCCGTCAGGTAGCTGGAGAGCAGGTGCAGCAGGTCCCCGGTGATGCCCAGCTGCTCCAACTTTGCCAGAAGTCCCCGATGCCACACAGTGTCGAAGGCCCCGGCGATGTCCAGGGCAATCACTAATGATGGCCGGCTGACATCCAGGGCGTCGTGCCAGGATTTGGAGAGAAGAAGGAGGAGATCTGAGGTGGAGTGTCCTTTCCTGAAGCCAAACTGCCTGGGTGAGTGAAGGTGGTGCTCGTCCAGGAACCTCATCACCTGCTCTCCGATGACCCTCTCAAAGATCTTGCTGATCACTGGCAGGAGAGAGATGGGACGGTAGTTGTTCGGCTCCGACTTCTCCTTCTTCTTATGGACAGGTGTGACCCTTGCCTCTTTCCACTGAGACGGCCACACCCTGGACACCAGACACTGGTGGAAGATCAACACGAGAGGCGTGGTGAGCTCATCCGCACAGTGTTTGAGGAGGTGAGGGCTTACTCCGTTAGGACCTGAGGCCTTCCTGATGTTGACCTCCTTCAGGTGCCCCCTAACAGCGGCCTCCATGATGACCATGCTCTCTATGCTTGAGGCAGCAAGGCGTGGGAGAGGTGGTGGCTGTCTGTCAAGTTCTGGCGTCCTCATCTTCTCACTGAACATCTGAGCAAGCAGGTCTGCCTTCTCCTGGCTGGTGACGGCCAGGCTCCCACACGGCTTAGTGAGAGCTGGGACACGTTCGTGGGAAGTGACGCCCTGCTTCTCCTTCACCAAGCTCCACCATCACTTTGGGTCCAGCTGGTTGGAAGACAACATCCTCTTGTTGTTGTCCTCCTATCTTGCCTTGGCCCATTTCGCGAGCTGCTTTGCACGCAGCTCGGTGCAAGGCCTTGTTCCACTGGGTGGGCCGCCTCTTGTAGTGCTGCCACGCGCTGTACTTGTGTTCAGCAGCAGCACAACAACGATATCCGAACCAAGGCTGGTCCTTTGGACTCATTGCGTAGGTCCTGTGCGGCACATGTTGCTGCTGTAAGTCCTGCAGGATGGTGGTGAGGGTGTTGATGTCGTTGTGCGGCTCGCCGGTGAGCACCGTGTTCCAGGAAATCTCCCCAAGGGCACATCTCACAGCTTCCTAGTCAGCGCGGTCCCACAGCCAGATGGTCCTGTGGTGCTCCTCCTCACGGGCTGGGGTGAGGTTAATGGTGGAGAGGACGGCAAGGTGATCAGAGGTGCCCACGAAGTCCAGTGGGTGGCACTGTACACAGTCACCTGCCAGGTCTGCTAGCACAGGGTCCAGAGATCCTCCACGCTGATGTGTAGGGAAGTCAGCATGGTTGTGAAGTCCCTGCACCACTGTCAGCTCAGTAAATGCCCTCAGGACAATGTTGTGGTTGAGGTCACCCACAATCACAACGTTCTGACAGTTGTGAGCCGCCATGATGTCGTCCAGGTTGTTGGTGAGGTAGTTGAGCAGCTCGCTTCCCTGCCACTGAGGTCGGTACATGACACACAGCAGCAGGGCGCCCCTGTCATCAATTATGATACAGAAAAACATCATCTCCATCACGTCTGGTGTGTTGACTGTTAGGGCGTCCATGTGGAGACCCTCACGATGACACACGGCTAAACCACCTCCCTGCCCACCCTGGCAGTCACACCTCATCCAGTGGGAGTAGTTGGTAATCCTGTCACAGGTGGTAACACAGCTGTCATCCAGGAAGGTCTCCACTGCCACCACTATGTCGGCGTGTTTCACGAGGGCAGTGTGTGTCAGCTCTCCAACGTTGGTCCTGAAGCCATGAACATTGGCAGACAGGACTGTGAGGGTGGAGGCGGCGGTGGTAGCAGCAGCAGCGGCGGCGGCGGTGGCGGCCATTCTTCTTAGTGTACCACTAGTGGGGCGGGGTGGGAGGGGGGAGGCTGTGTCCAGGCAGGGTGTGTGGCGGCGCCTACGGCAGTCAGGTCAGACCGGTAAGGTGCAGGCTGGGGGGGAGTGGCAGGCTGGTGATGCTCTGTCAGAAGGGCTCTAATGAGTCGCTCCTGACGTGCCTCGCTGGTCCGAGTGTAGCAGAGGCTTTCCTTGTGGCTGCGTCTGAGACAGTACATGCACTCAAGCCTCCTTGACTCCTCAGCCTGGCGTGTTCGGCACTGGTCTACGTGGTGTCCTCTGCGGCCGCAGTAGTCATAGACCACTACAGAGCAGCGTCCTGCTGTGTGGCCTCGCTGCCGGCAGCGGCCACAGAAAGGCGGCAACCTTTGGTTTGCACTTCCCTGTCGTCTGTTGGTGTTCTGTCTGGTGGTGGAGTGTAGCGGCCTAGCTGTGGAGGAGGCTGACTCGGTGGCGGTGGAGGCATTGGTGACGGCCTGGCGACGGGGAGGAGGGTTGGCGCGGCCAACGGTAGCAGTGGTGGTGGTGGTGGTGGCGGAGGGGGAAGAGGGCTTGGAGCTCTGGGTTGGTGGTGGTGGTTCCTGGGTGTGGGTGAGGTCAGGTGTGTTGAGTGGAGGTGAGGTATCGTGAGTCACCTTCCATAGCGGTCTTGCTTTACCTGACTCCCACCAGCTGGCCCAACGTGGGTGTGAGGCACACACTTCCCGCCAGTCACTGTCTATCTTGCTCAGCAGGGCACTACAAGCTTGGGTAGAAGGGACTGGGGAGGGAGCTAGTTGTTGTACCTGAGAGAGGCCGTCAATAGCGCTGAGTGCTGCTTCTAGCGCTGCTCTCTGCTGCTGCACCCTCGAGCTGTGTGGTTGGTAGGCTTCAACGGTGCTCTTGAGAGAGAAAATTTTGTTTCTCTGTCTCAAGATGATGTCTACCAGGGCTTCAGGAGGGTTTGTTAGTAGCTCTTCCCTGATGGCAGTGTCTTCGTTGTCAGGTGATGGTTGTTGGGTAGGAGGGTCAGGTGGGGTGGCAGGCGTGTCGACCTGGGTGGCCGGTGTCGCGTCCTCAGTGGCCGGTGCCTCGGGTACCACGTGGGTGACGGGGTGTGAGATGCCCCGCGCTTGCCTCAGCTCTGCTGTGTTGGAGCAACAAAATGGGCCCTCACTGTGACACCCTTTACAGGCCTGGTTCGGGCAGTCTTCCTGACTGCACACTGTTACAGGGTTGAGTCTGGTGGAGAGGCTACACACGCAGCAGTATGTTGCCCCTGGAAAGCCAGACTTGCCTGCCCACACAATCTTCTGGTGAGGAGAGGAGGCTTCCTGGGTGGCATTAGTGGCCATGTGGGGAGGCAGTGGCAGGACAAAGCGAGGGGGTGGTGGAGGGGGGACGGAGGGCGAGGGAGGGGGTGTTAGAAGCAGGGTGGCGGCCTGGCCTGGTGGGTCAGTCAGGTCACAGCACACTCATGTTTTGATATAATGCGTCACTGTTAAAACACTTTCGCTCACTATGAGAATGCACCACGTTATGCGTCGGTATACCTGTTCACTGGTGTACTCGTATGCAACAAGACCAAATGTGTTTTGCACCGCACAGATGAGTCGAAAATTACAGAGCGTGGGTATATGTATGTCCTTCCTCTCTCGCGACCTGACCTGAACTCTCTCTCTCTCTCTCTCTCTCTCTCTCTCTCTCTCTCTCTCTCTCTCTCTCTCTCTCTCTCTCTCTCTCTCTCTCTCTCTCTCTCTCTCTCTCTCTCTCTCTCTCTCTCTCTCTCTCTCTCTCTCTCTCTCTCTCTCTCTCTCTCTCTCTCTCTCTCTCTCTCTCTCTTTTGGCATTATTCCTGTTTGGGAGCTTTCAGGATTCTTCATCCTCGGAGCAGCACCTTTGTGACAAAAATATACTTTATTATGACATAATATACATATAAATGTATTTTGATTAAAAAATTGTTGTTTATTGGATAGAGTTGAGAAATTTGATTGGTAATTTAGACCAAAATATATTATCTTTTCAAGTATTGAGGTTATATGGTGAAGCTAAATACAGTGCAACTGGGTGTGGATAGTCTCTCTCTCTCTCTCTCTCTCTCTCTCTCTCTCTCTCTCTCTCTCTCTCTCTCTCTCTCTCTCTCTCTCTCTCTCTCTCTCTCTCTCTCTCTCTCTCTCTCTCTCTCTCTCTCTCTCTCTCTCTCTCTCTCTCTCTGCATGGAAAAAAATGTCTTTGGTAAGGAAAAGAAAGAATTTGAAGAGGAAAAGAAAATATTTCAATTTGGTAATTTTAAGCATCACAAGAATAAAAGAGGACGTGAAAGGAAAGGTTATGAAAGGTTGAATTATTAAAACTTTTGCTATAATTTGCCAGAAAGGATTGAAAGGTTATGTGAGATTGAAGTACAGAATAAAAGGTAAATGACAAAGATCCAGGTGGTTAAAATGAGATAATTGGGAAAAAATGTTCCCATTGTTAGAAAGGTGGATATTGAAACCAGTGAAATTTGCTATAACAGATTTGGCATGATAAGTAATAATAATGGAATTTAAGGAAGTCAAAGACAGCATCATAAAGGGTTTGGTCACTGGTAGCTTGTACTGCTCAGGACAATAGGTAAAAAACTACCTTCTCTCTCTCTCTCTCTCTCTCTCTCTCTCTCTCTCTCTCTCTCTCTCTCTCTCTCTCTCTCTCTCTCTCTCTCTCTCTCTCTCTCTCTCTCTCTCTCTCTCTCTCTCTCTCTCTCTCTCTCTCTCAGTGTGTGTGTGTTTTGATGTGGCTGGATGTGTCTCTCTCTCTCTCTCTCTCTCTCTCTCTCTCTCTCTCTCTCTCTCTCTCTCTCTCTCTCTCTCTCTCTCTCTCTCTCTCTCTCTCTCTCTCTCTCTCTCTCTCTCTCTCTCTCTCTCTCTCTCTCTCTCTCTCTCTCTCTCTCTCTCTCTCTCTCTCTCTCTCTCTCTCTCTCTCTCTCTCTCTCTCTCTCTCTCTCTCTCTCTCTCTCTCTCTCTCTCTCTCTCTCTCTCTCTCTCTCTCTCTCTCTCTCTCTCTCTCTCTCTCTCTCTCTCTCTCTCTCTCTCTCTCTCTCTCTCTCTCTCTCTCTCTCTCTCTCTCTCTCTCTCTCTCTCTCTCTCTCTCTCTCTCTCTCTCTCTCTCTCTCTCTCTCTCTCAGTGTGTGTGTGTTTTGATGTGGCTGGATGTGGCTGAGAAAGTCATCTTATCAGTGTCGAATATCAACACAGACTGACGCTCAATTACTGATGAATGCAAGTATTGGAGGCATGTCTATTACTTCTTTTTTTATGTAGAGAGAGAGAGAGAGAGAGAGAGAGAGAGAGAGAGAGAGAGAGAGAGAGAGAGAGAGAGAGAGAGAGAGAGAGAGAGAGAGAGAGAGAGAGAGAGAGAGAGAGAGAGAGAGAGAGAGAGAGAGAGAGAGAGAGAGAGAGAGAGAGAGAGAGAGAGAGAGAGAGAGAGAGAGAGAGAGAGAGAGAGAGAGAGAGAGAGAGAGAGAGAGAGAGAGAGAGAGAGAGAGAGAGAGAGAGAGAGAGAGAGAGAGAGAGAGAGAGAGAGAGAGAGAGAGAGAGAGAGAGAGAGAGAGAGAGAGAGAGAGAGAGAGAGAGAGAGAGAGAGAGAGAGAGAGAGAGAGAGAGAGAGAGAGAGAGAGAGAGAGAGAGAGAGAGAGAGAGAGAGAGAGAGAGAGAGAGAGAGAGAGAGAGAGAGAGAGAGAGAGAGAGAGAGAGAGAGAGAGAGAGAGAGAGAGAGAGAGAGAGAGAGAGAGAGAGAGAGAGAGAGAGAGAGAGAGAGAGAGAGAGAGAGAGAGAGAGAGAGAGAGAGAGAGAGAGAGAGAGAGAGAGAGAGAGAGAGAGAGAGAGAGAGAGAGAGAGAGAGAGAGAGAGAGAGAGAGAGAGAGAGAGAGAGAGAGAGAGAGAGAGAGAGAGAGAGAGAGAGAGAGAGAGAGAGAGAGAGAGAGAGAGAGAGAGAGAGAGAGAGAGAGAGAGAGAGAGAGAGAGAGAGAGAGAGAGAGAGAGAGAGAGAGAGAGAGAGAGAGAGAGAGAGAGAGAGAGACTCACCCATGTGTGCAAACACAGCTGCTCACTAATCTCTTTTCTGATAACTTCCCCTTCCCTACCCTCCCCATTTATTTTTCCTTCACCAGTCACCACCTCTTCAGTACTACCCTCCAACCACTTCCAAGTGTGTGTGTGTGTGTGTGTGTGTGTGTGTGTGTGTGTGTGTGTGTGTGTGTGTGTGTGTGTGTGTGTGTGTGTGTGTGTGTGTGTGTGTGTCCTAGTTACACCCAGAAAAAGCCAACTCAGGCCTCATATTTCTATGGCAACTGAAAGGTTGACTCAGAGAGAGAATTATATTATTATATTAGAAATTAGGTAAGTTACCGCTTGCAGGCCTATAAATGCCTACACAAATGCCATTCTCATGTTTGGCAATGATTTCCTTTATTACTTCATTAGTAATACACTTAGGCCTCTTACTGCTACTATCACTAACACTTCTTCTTAGGTGGCATAAAGGAGGCTAAAATAGCACAAAAAAGAGAACAAAAAAAAGTGTTTTTGTATACAACACTCACGAACAATGTTTACCCCAACACGCAACTGAGCATGAGGTTTCATGGACTGTGGGTAATGTACATTCGTACTCCAAAGCATTGTTTGTGAACCAAGCTAAAATTTGTTAGCAAAACTAGTTTGTGAACCAGTCTGTTCGTGATGTGGGGCATTCATGAACTGAGGCACTACTGTATATATGTGAAGGGTACTTCATACATGGATGGATAAGGCCCCTGTACAGAATTAGCATCAGGGGAGGTGAGAAAAACAGGCAGAGATGGCTCAGATCACCTAACTTCATGGGATCTGTTTTAGCAAGAGATGGGATGTAAAGTTTCTAGTTTGGATTATTAGTAAAGGAGAAACCAAATATGTTCAGTATAGAAGAGTGGGAACAGTTGAGTGTCATTGAAGTAGGTAAAGCTATCTACTAAACCTCATCTTTTCCTAACTGAAAAACAGGTGTTTGAGGCAACAGACAGTAGCCCCTTTTCTGTTCCCTCCTACTTTCTCTATCCTCATTTTCAGTCCAAAGCTCGATGTTGCATCTATATGCACAACAACTTAACCTGCTCTCGTGCCATGTTCTTGAATCTTACAAATCTTTCACCATCTGGCTACAACTACTAAGTCATTCTCAAACTAAATTTATCTGTGCTGTATCCCTCTCATTTAACTCCTCTAACTATAAGAAATTCTTTGACTACTTAACTTCCAAAGTGGAGCACATTCTGACTCTCTTCCCTTTTGCAAAGATCTCCATTCTTAGAGACTTCAATG
>NC_087182.1:10609880-10767380 GCF_035594125.1 Scylla paramamosain
ACCTTTAAGAATCTTACAATGTGATATTTCTGTAATGTGACTGCCTTGCAGAAGGTAATTATCACATTAGAGAAGGACCAACTGTATCAGAAAAGTCCCTATCATCTCACTTAGACCCGCACTCAAACACTCATTACCCACGGTCATCCATAAAGTTCCCTAATACTTACATGTGTACTATTGCCCATGGTCATTCTTAAAGTTCCTAATACTTACATGTATGTGTGTACTATTGTGTAGACATGTGTCAGTGTCTGAGCTATTGAATATATTTCATGTTTTGGGCTATAGGCCACTTGATTTCATTAAGTGGACCCTACACGATCAATATTATTGACACAATATATTGACTCATTTTTATTGTTCAATAAAATATCAAACTTTTTTTGATGTCTTCATTATATTGTGTCATTCTTCAATATCGCCCCTTCACTGTCAATAATATTGTACAATACAGAATATTGTGCAGTAATATTGATCGTGTAGGGTCAGCTTTAGCCCCCAGTGGATCATATATATGGTCTGTCTTTAGTGATTTGTATTTAATACCTACTTTGTAAAATTATATAATGAAAGCTTCTAAGATAGCAGAATCAGGGGAGTCTGTTTTTAGTAATAACACTGTTTTGTGCAGTGGTTACAGCTGGAAGGATTTTATTTTTGCATATTTTTGTGTGCAAATTACTTGTATTGTCTCACGAAAACCTGATTTATATGAGTAGTGCTGCGGGAGAATGCTCCAAGCACCACCACCATGAAAATCCAGTTTTCACATGCAAACAATACTTCAAAGCATCTCCTACCTTGTGGGATCACTGGAACAGTATCGCACTGAAGAAAAATAGTTGAAAATGCCATGCAATATACAGTATTCTTTTCGTTACTTGACCAGGAAAATAGGAGCCTTCTACTCTCTAGTAAAATACTCCAAATACTTTGAGTTGAGTGAGTCACCACTCAGCATGGTGGCTGGTTCAGACATGATGTGATGTCACATGTGGCTGGTCAGTGGTGCCACCATATTGCCCTGATGTGGATAGTGCTGAGCCAATAGGCTTGGAGCATTTTCCCACACACATTCACAGCTTAGTCTAGCTTCTACCCTCGCTGCATTACAATAGCCTTGTGGATCACTATTTTGTGCTGTGTTTATAGCCATTAATCATTAGTGCTACAGCCATGTCTAGAACCTTATTATATTGCATCTCTTACTATCTTCTACTACTATTTTTATTCTAATTGCTCTTCTGATCTTGCTTACTGCATGCCTCCCCTCCTGCAGCCTCACTGCACAAGACTTTCTTTTTCCTCTTATTCTTTTTCTGCCCATCTCTCTATTGCAAGAGTTAACCAGTATTCTCAATCATTCATCCCTCTCTCTAGTAAACTCTGAACTCACTGCTTGCTTCTGTATTTCCTTTTTCCTATGATTTGAATTCTTTCAAGAGGGAGATTTCTAGATATGTCCTCTGTTTTTGTCATTCTATCTGACATAACTGTGGGAATTGGCATTTAAATGGGTCTTTTTTTATTTATTTTATTTGTTTATTTCTTTTATTTATTTATTTATTTATTTATTTATTTATTTATTTATTTATTTATTTATTTATATTTATTTATTTATTTACTTTTTTTTTTTGTCACCCTTGGCCAAGTGGCTCTTACATAAAAAAAAAAAAGGAAAAACTAATACTTAGTCTCTCTCCATGCATGATGTGCTTTGAATATAAATAACTAGTTTTATTGATTGAAATTTTTTGTGTCTATAGGAAGCTGATACCCTAAGGATTAATTTGCTACATGTTTCACAAAAATCATATGGCTAAAATTTCAGATATACAAGTTGTAATATTGGGAAACTTTAGGAGCGATTTCTTGTTTTTAAAAAACAGCGTTTGGAGCGTTCTCCTGTGGCATTACTCTTTTTTGCTATATAAAGAGCACTTAATGCATACCTCATTTGAAGTGGAATGTCAGTTATATAGAATCATTTACTGAACTGTCACCTTGGTAAATTCAAGGGTGACAACTATGATCCACTGGGTGTATGCATTACAAACAGCTAGATTTATGCTGTGAATAAGTTTGGTATGAAAGGATGAGTGTTGAGGAGTTGTGACCTTACTTCCTTAGTAGAAACTGTGTGTGTGTGTGTGTGTGTGTGTGTGTGTGTGTGTGTGTGTGTGTGTGTGTGTGTGTGTGTGTGTGCGCGCGCGCGTGCACGCGCGCACGAACACGCACACGTGTGCATGTGTGTGCCCATACTTCAAGAGGACAGAAATGGTCTGTGCCACACCCTGAGAGGTAAACAAGGTGAGATATTTGTATGTAAAAGAATAAAAAAAGTATGTAAGTGAAATGAAAAGATGTGTGCAAGGACATTTTTTACTCTAATTTGCTTTTATTAGTTGCATTAAATTTGGTTTCTGCTTTTTGGCTTGGATGCTGAATTGCATGTATAGGAAAATTCAGGTTATCGATTAGAAATCTTAACAATGTGGCTTATGCAACAATAGTATAGTCAACTGACAATCTAAAGATATGTATGTACTATAGTTATTTCTTAACTAAATTGCATGTGTTAAGTAATGAGATAATGTTAAGTGGTGTAAAGATACTTTGAAAGCTTTGCTGGAAAATGTAATTAATTCTTTTATTTTTCTCTTCCAGCAAACACAAATCCTCAAAACATGACAGGTAAGTTTGTGAAGAACACGCATCCTTTTCTCTTTGCATATTTGTGTGTAATAAAATGCATTTATAAAGTGAGAAATGAGGAAATGCAGAGGAAAGATGGTGTTTTAAGAGAGGTGACTAATCAAATAAAGCAGTGTTACCATGGTTTGGGCATGCAGAGAGAATGGAAGAACAGTGAATGAAGATCAGTGAATCAATATGAAAGCTGTCTTAATCCTTAAAATCTGGGTGACTTCTTGAAACATATCAAATTAGTCTTTTCCAACTTGAAATCATATAAAACTAAATACTTTCAGAAAGAGAATTTTACTATACATAACACACAGTTCATTGATTTCAAGACAGGATCTGTGAAACTTAAAAACATGTAATCTCTGCCAAAATAAGAGTACAAGACAACCACCAGATTCAGAGGGTTAAGATGTTAGATGGAGTGAATGAATGATATAATTAAATGCTAGAGATATGTTGGGTGAGGAATAGTGGTTGCACATTATAGGGATAAATGCAGAGTAGTTGTATGTGCATGAATGGTGATGAACCAACAGTGAGGGTGAGAAAAGCAAGTGAATGAAAATAAAAATATTTAAAACATGGGAATTTATAAAGATGGCTGCACTGGTAGCTACAAGATGATGGCAAGATCATAAGCTACTAGAATTTTGTTGTGAATACCATACTTGGTAAAACAAAAACAAAAAAAAAATAAAGAAAGAAATAATGAAAGAAAGAAAGAAAAATTATTGAGTGAAATTCAAAGAAGTCATCCATAATGTGTATTACACATTTTATATGTTACTGCCATTTGCAGTGGCTATGGAAAAAAAAATCAATAAAATGTTTAATCTCGTAAAGAAAAGTCTCCTGAGCACAGTGACATGTATTGATTTTCATAGAATACCGCATAAATGAAGCACAAATTTTTCTGTAAAAATATTCTACCTTCAACATGCACCTCTTTGGTGAATTTCAGTCATTATTGACATACATGAAGGATAATGTGAAATTTTCCTTTTATAAAAAGTTCTGTAATTTCCTTATGTAGGCTTACAATGGTGTATACAGATTTGTCATAAAACTCCTTATATGTGTTTACACCATTGTGTGTAGGCAACTTTTCTTTGTAAGCTGAAACTTATTTAAGTATTAATTCCATATCTTTTGGAAATTATGTTTGTATGTAAAATGTGCTAATGTTACAGTTTTTTCTTTGACATAGTATAAAGGGATGCTTGTGAATGCCAGTTTGAGTATACATGTGGTTGCCTTGTCTTAGGTATTCCTAATATACTGTAATAATTTGACAGGTTTGTATTTCCTTCCATAGCAAACACAGATCACCCCACAAGTCTTCACATAAATCCCCACACAAGTCACCAAGCAAGAGCAAGGATCGGCATCACTCCAGTAGCAAGCACAGTGACAAGAAGAGATCCCGGGATGATTCGGGTGACCGTCATCACAGTAAAAAGAAGAGCAGGTATGTATGTAACTTTTCCCTCTCACCAGCTTGTCCCTGTAAGTGCTCTAGAACTAAAACTGAGATGTTTTCAAGTTATTTTGTTAAAGTTGTTGTAGGTTCTTAGATTGGTACATATTGGTTATTTATTCACTTGTTGAGTACTCTTACTTTTTATCTTCCACAGGAAATAAATGGTGTCCTCTGGTGCTGCTAGGCTGCCACTCTTCACCCCAGGGATAAGAGAGAGAAGTTCAAATAGTAGTGATGATAAGTACTTTAGGAATGTGATTGTCTGTTGTGATTCTGGTCAGTGCAGTGATCTGAGCTGATGACCTGACTGCAGACACCAGGAATTGTAGAGTTCAAGCAAGCCTCTTTGACCATATGCCATGCACCATGCATAGAGGTAATAGGTCCAGTGCTTATAAGGAGTTGGAGATGGACCAATTTTAATTATCTTATTGTGACACTGTGAATGAGGGATTTCCAAGTGATGAATTTATACATTTAACCTCTTCTTTAGTGTATTAGACCTTGTAATTCCTCATGTACTCATTTGTAAGACATTATTATTTATTTTCTTTTTTTTTATTTATTATATATATATTTTTTTTTTCATATAACACAGTGTACATACTATGATCAATTAATTTTAGAAGGGAACTATGAGACAGTGCCCGAGACTTACCTGTCTGCTCAAATTTGCACTATGGTTACTAAAAATTATGTTGTTTTATTTAAAGAATTTGTGACAAACCATAGCAGGAAATTAACAATAATACCAGACTTTATAATAATAATAGTGTTTGAGTTGTCCATATGTACTTGAGGCCATTAAGATTCTGTAAGTCTTTTGGTAAAATAGGTCGTACCTCTGTTCCACTACTAGTGAAATCTTTTTAGATTGATATTAATGGTAATTTTGTGAAATAAGTAGTAAGAGGTGTGATCCAAAAGTTCTCAGACTGTCTGCAAAGAGCATTTGAAATCCACAGTGCAGCATTGGGCTACTAGAGAAGGACATAGAACATTGTCTTGCCACATCTATATTTACTGTTTTGTATAGTTTTCATGAGGATGGATAACTGCATTTTGTATGGGTTATAGCCAAAAAATGTGCTTACATCACCAATAATATTGTAGAAAGTTCATGTCTTTTCTTACTTTCTAGAGGTTCCATACTGCTGTACAATTAATGTAATAATTCCTGGGTTAGTAAGTAACCTTAAAATTATTTAGCAATCTGCCTCATGTTAAGTTCCTAGATGATTGATCACTAAAAGCTATAGTAAGTTATTTCTTCAGCCTTTCACTATCATTGTTGAGGGGAGACTAGAATATTGGTGACCTTTTCATGATGTATTCTGTGTTTGAACCTCCACCCTCTATAACATCAGATTACTGTCCAGGTGCACTATGTACTTGTCCAAGTATATTATGGATATCCAGTATGGTTTTGGCAAGCCTTAAGCCAAACTTGATAAACATACCATGCTCTAGGAAGTTTGTCTTTTCTTCTAAAAATTGCAGAAAACAAATGATACAGAACCACATGAGAATGCTTTTTATATTAAATTAATAAATACATACCACCAGAATACTAGACATTTTTTTGTAAAAGATAAAATTGTTCAACATCATCTAAGTGCCTAGTTTTGGGTAAAGCCTTTATATGCACCAAGCAGTAAGCTCTCAAACTTTTGGATCTTTCCTCATGTAGAAGCTAATTCATAATGGTGCTTTGTTCACCTTTATGTAACATGAGGATGGGGTTTTGGATAAAAGGAAAAATTGTCTGCAAATAATTTTTAAACAACTGGATTTTATGTATGACTTATTCCTTAGGATATTTTTGAGAAACAATATATATATATATATATATATATATATATATATATATATATATATATATATATATATATATATATATATATATATATATATATATATATATATATATATACAGAAAATATTTGCATAAGAAAATCAATTGCATTTTATGAAGAAAGGTATAACAAAATCACCTATAATTGTCAACCAAACATGTAATTATGTAAGTATCTTGGATCTCTCTCTCTCTCTCTCTCTCTCTCTCTCTCTCTCTCTCTCTCTCTCTCTCTCTCTCTCTCTCTCTCTCTCTCTCTCTCTCTCTCTCTCTCTCTCTCTCTCTCTCTCTCTCTCTCTCTCTCTCTCTCTCTCTCTCTCTCTCTCTCTCTCTCTCTCTCTCTCTCTCTCTCTCTCTCTCTCTCTCTGAAAGGAAACCACCAGTCAGCTCAGACACTTGCAATGGATGGAATACCACACACACACACACACACACACACACACAAAATATATATATATATATATATATATATATATATATATATATATATATATATATATATATATATATATATATATATATATATATATATATATATATATATATATATATATATATATATATATATATATATATATATATATATATAAAGTACAAGTAGTGCACAAAATTTGAGAAATTCATAATTATTTGTATATGATTCAGTCATAATGAAGCTTAAAGGTTTTCTAAAGGATAGTAAAGGCATTACTGCAACACCTGTTCACAAAGTATTGAAAATTATCCACTTTGGTTAAAGAGATTTGGTGTATAGATTTTTCTTATTGTCCACTTAGGGAATTAGGTGTATCTTATTTTTAATTACCTGAGCTTATATAAGCACTAATAGTTTTAGTTATTTTTGTACCAGAGGTTATGCTGCTACAACCTTGTGTTTTGCAAGGCAATGATTTGGGAGGGCTGTTTGCTTTTTTCTCCTTTTTGAAGAGAAAACTGAAGATGGTCAGCCAAGTTGTTGTGAATAGAAGGTTATTAATTATTGCAGATGGATGTATTGATGACAAAGATCTGCTAATGATAGTTTGTTGTGGTGTTGGTTCAAGACAACACAAAGGAACAGAAGGATTAACTTTTTTTTTTTTTTGTACGTCAAGTAAGATAATGTCCTGCATTTTATATCAATTTGTGAAATATATTTCATCCTTGTTTTCATTATGTTTTATTCAGTGGAACAAGGAGACAAATTTCAAGAGGACTTCCAGGTGATGTAACTTAGTGGTGGTAATACAGGTTGATAACTAGTATTGATGCAGCTCAAATTCATATATATATATATATATATATATATATATATATATATATATATATATATATATATATATATATATATATATATATATATATATATGGAGGCAGAAGATACCAGCTGAAATGTTAATTACTCCCAATGAGGTCTAAAGCATTAGATCAGGTGGTGCTGTGAACTTATCATTAAACTCATCTGTGACCTCACTGAATGCTTCCCATTTTGTCTCACAACACAAGGGGGACAGCCTGCTTTCTAAAGATAACTCTCTTCCTTCACACAAAACTACATGCACCTAATTACACACACACACACACACACACACACACACATACACACACACACACAAAATGGTGAACAGAGAAGACAACAACAGATGTTGCTCCTAATATCCAGATGTCTATATTGCTGAGAGCTGTCCCTGGTGGTGAATACTGAGGTGAGAGTCACATTAGTTTTGCTTGCTGCTGTACTATCTTCTAAAAGTTAGTGGAAAGTGTATTAACTGACATAAGGAGCAGGGAAGAGGGGTCAACTTCGAAACCCGCTTTGTTGTTCACAAATCCAACGTGGACCGTCCCAAAGACAAGATGGAGAGATTTTTCTGGTTTTGATGATGAGGAGTGAACAAGTGGAGAACAAGATGGAGAGATTTTTCTGGTTTTGGTGATGAGTGAAGAAGTGGAGAGAGTATGTTGGGAAGAAGGATTATTAAACTGGAGAATGAAATGAAAGAGATGTGTGAAAGAACGGAAAAGATGGGAAATAAATGGTCGAAATATTGACTACCAAGAAGGGTGTGTGGATAGGTGTGCATGACGATTTACACACAAAATTGGCATTACATGTGATGAAAACAGTGGCATATGAAGACAGAGTTGAAACATTAAGTGTAAAGCAGGAAATCTGAAAGAAAGAATAGGAGGAAAAAAAAGGTCAATTTCAGGAAAATTGTGGAAGAGCAAACTCAAGTAAGTGACACCAAGGAAATGTAAAAGGTTGTTCAGGTAAAAGAAAACTTGGTGAGATAGACAGTTTATAAGAAAAAGACGAGGTATTTGGTTTAAAAGGAGGTGTGTGGATAAAATGTTTGAGATGATACAAAGAGGCAAGGAGGTGACGGAAGAGATTGAAGAAATTTAAAAAATGGGCAGATATGTTGAGGGTGGACAGCATCCCATTGAAATAAAGTTCAGGTCACAAGCAGGAGCTGAAGAAATATTAGGCGAAGCTTGGAAATTGGCCAGAGTTGAAGAGTACAACCAAGTGTGGATAAAAAAAGATATGACCAGAGAAGGGAAAGCTACTATAAAGTAAGAGAAGCAAATTAGAAAAAAATGGAAAAAAGATCAGAGGTGAAAGAGTTTCTATTGGAGGGTCATAGACATGAGGCTGATAAAGTGGTACAGGAGAGAGGACAATGCAGAGTGGGAGGTTTTAAAGTGCTGAATACAAACATAAATGGTTTGACGTCAGCAATGTTGGAAATAAAAGACTATTTAAGAGAAGAGAAACCAGATATAATGGAAATTGCTAAAACAAAACTGGTGAGTGATGTGAATGTTTTAAATACTAGTGATGAAAATTACAACCTCTGGATGAGAAATAGAAAATGTAAGCAGGTGTGATGCTCCTAGTTAGAAAAGAATTGTTGGTGGAATCTACTACATGTGGGGAAGGGGAGGCAGAAGTACTGAAAGTAAGCTTAAAAAGAAATCCAGGAAGATGCCAAAATATTGCAGTGACCTTTGTTCCCCCTTATTCCAACTCATGGGGTGAGGAAGAATACGAAGATGCTGAAAGACAAGGGCATGTTTATCCAAGTTGCTGGAGGAAAATGATGATGTACTAGTAATGGGAGACTTTAATTGTAAAGAGGTATCTTGGAAAAGTTGGACCACAGTAGGTAACATCATGGGGGAACAAATTACTGGAGTTGGCTGTTGAGAATATTCTTGTGCAGTGGGTTATAGAAGACAAGAGATTCAGAAGAAATGAATAATTTTTACAAAGGAACAAGCTATAGTAGAGGATTTAAAACACAAAAATGCAATGGGTAAAACTGACCATGCATTGATTCAGTTCTTATTAATGGATAAAAACATCGGTACAAGAAAAGACCATAGGAGAGAATGGTTGAACTACAGTAAGACAAATTTTGAACAGCTTAGGAATGATTTCAGTGAAGTGGATTGGAACAAAGTATTTCAAATGGATGACATAGAAGAAAAGTGGACCACCTTCCTGGACATTTATAATAAAAGAGTGGAGAAATAGGTACCTAAAAAATCAGTAGAAAACCTATTTAAGAAGGTTTGATATAACAAGATGTGCTATAGCTAGACTGGGGAAAGAAAAAGCATGGAATAAGTGGAAGAAAAAATAAGAGACATGACTTGTGGGCCAATTATATACAGTAAAATCCCTCTTATCCGGCATCAACGGGACCGCCGACATGCCGGGTAATGAATAGAAGTGAAATTATGTCCACAATAACAACCCTACACTCAAGAATCTTACCCTAACAAAGATCAGCTGATCTTAATCAGCAGCTGATCTGATCAGCTGCTTAAGTGTAAGCACAACACGCTTCCTCTTTTCTACAACTTTAGGCATGATGAAGGCGTCAGGCAATAAACAGTGCACACACGGGACTGAGTCACTGAGTAAACACAGTGCAGTGGGCCGCGGGTGGCACGAAGCAGTGTGCTCTGGTGGCGAGGGGACAAAGTATGCCTCACGCGGAAATTTTAATAGATTTTATGAGTACACATTGATTATTTATTGATTTTAAGGCTCGGGGAAAAATGTGGCGGATACTTGAAGCTGCCGGATACTTGAATGCCAGATGAGAGGGATTTTACTGTAAGAAAGAAGAACAAACATGTCAAAATACATAGAGATGAGCAGAAGAATTATGAAAAGAATGTTGTGGATAAATGTAAAGACCCACCAAAACTGTTTTATGTAATGGAAAACTGAAGAGTAAAGAAGACATCAACAGAGTAAATGTTGGAGAAGAAATAGTTGAAGACCCAAAAGAGATGGCTGAAGTGTTCAACAGATACTTCCACTCAGTGTTTACTAAGGAAAATGGTTTTAGGGAAGAAAGGATAGCGATGCAAAATGGGACTGGTCTGAAAGAGGTAGTAACATCAACAGAAGAAGTCAAGAATAAATATGTTGGAAGAGTTGGATGCAAGGAAAGCAATGGGACTTGATGGTGTGTCAAACTGGATTCTAAAGGACTGCAGCCCACAACTAGCCAAAGTGATACACAATATAACCAGCACCACCCCATTGGAAGGAAGAGTACCAAAGATTGGAAATGGGCAGATTTTGCCCCAATTCACAAGGCCAGAAGTAAAAGAAGACCCATTAAACTACAGACCAGTATTGCTGACAAGTATGGTGACAAAGATTTATGAAAAGATCATCAAGAACAGATGGGTGAAATACCTGGTAGACACTGATAACAGACAATTTGGATTCAGAGAAGGAAGATCTTGTGTAACAGATTCATTAAGCTTCTACTCAAGAGTAACATAGTGCAAGAGAGAGATGGATGGACTGACTGCATATACTTGGACCAGAAAAAAGCATTTGATAAAGTACTGCACTGAAGGCTAATATGGAAATTGAAAAATGTAGGAAGATTGGGAGGGTCATTATTAAAATGGATGACCAACATCTTGACAGATAGAGAAATGAGGACAGTAATCAGAGGCAATAAGTCAAAATGGAGACCAGTAACAAGTGGAGTTCCACAAGGATTATTACTAGCACCAGTTACTTTTGCAATATATGTAAATGATATGACATATGATATGACAAGCTACATGAATCTCTTTGCTGATGATGCTGAAATCATGAGAAAAGTAACAAATGAAGAAGAGTGTGAACCTCTGAATCAAAACTAAATTAAGATAAATGAATGGTCATTGAGGTGGAACATGGAGTTTAGTGCCAAGAAATGTAGTGTGGTGAAGTTTGGTAAAAGTGTGAGAAGAACAGAAGGCACCTACTATTGAGGAAATCAGAAAATTACATACTAGAAGATCAGAAGAAAAAGATCTGGGAGTAACCATTTCTAATAAATTGTCATTTATGAAGCATGTAAACAAGATCACAGGAGAAACATAATCTGCTGAGAAACATCAAGATGTTCACCTACATTGATAAAGATGTGATAAAAAAACTGATAACAACAATGATATGTCCAAGACTGGAGTACGTAGCATTAGTGTGATCACCAAGTTTGAAGAAGGATATCAGAAAGCTAGAAAAAATTCAGAGCTGCAACTAAAGTCCCTACAAACTTAAGAGGGTATAGTTATGAATAAAGGTTGATGAGATTGGGCTTGACTACACTGGAAAAGTGAAGGGAAAGAGGTGATCTGATAGCACTATATAGAATATTGGAAGGGATGAAAAAGTTGGATAGGGATGATCTTGTGATACCAGACACAAGAAGTACCAGAAGACATGGAAGGAAATTGATAAGGAGTGTTTACAGAAGAGATGTCAAGAAATGTAGCTTTCCTCACAGGAGCATAGTGTGGAATGAACTTAATGATGAGACTGTGTGTGCCAAGACAGTCTGTAAATTTAAAGAAAATTTGGATAAAAGTTGATATGGAGATAACACAGCACAAGCCTAGTGTGGCTCTTGTCTTGTATTTCACTAATGGAGAAATGGGTACCTAAGAAATAAATGGAAGACCTATTTAAGAAGGATTGGTATAACAAGAGATGTGCTATAGCTAGGCTGGAGAGAAAAAGCATGGAACAAGTGGAAGAAAAATAAAATATGTGACTAGTGGGCCAATTATATAAGAAAGAGGAATGAATGTCAAAATATGTAGAGATGAGCAGAAGAATTATGAAAAGAATGTTGTGGATAAATGTAAAGACCAACCAAAACTGTTTTATAGATTTATCAATGGAAAATTGAAGAGTAAAGAAGACATTATCTGAGTAAAAGTCAGAGAAGAAACGCTTGAAGACCCGAAAGAGATGGCTGAAGTGTTCAACAGATACTTCCGTTCATTGTTTACTAAGGAAAATTATTTTAGGGAAGAAAGGATAGCGATGGAAAATGGAACTGGTCTGAAAAAGGTAGTAACATCAACAGAAAAAAAAAAGAATATGTTGGAAGAGCTGGATGTAAGGAAAGCAATGGGACCTGATGGTGTGTTGAACTGGATTCTAAAAGAATGTAGCCCACAACTAGCCAAAGTGATACACAATATAATGAGCACCACCGTGTTGGAAGGAAGAGTACCCAAAGATTGGAAACGGGCAGATGTTAACCCAATTCACAAGGCTGGAAGTAAAGAAGACCCATTAAACTATAGACCAATATTGCTGACAAGTGTGGTAGCAAATATTTGCAAAAAGATTATCAAGAAGAGATGGGTGAAATACTCGTACCTGGAAGAGAACAATTTGGATTCAGGGAAGGAATAACTTGTGTAACAAATTTGATAAGGTTCTAGCTAAGAGTAACAGACATAGTACAAGAGAGAGATGGATGGGCTGACTGCATATACGAGTAATTAGAGCTGAATAAAGCAATTGACAAAATACCATACTGAAGGCTAATATGTAAACTGAAAAGTATAGGAAGACTGAGAAGATCTCTATTAAAATGAATGACTGACTGCTTGACTGAGAGAGAAATGAGGACAGTAATCAGAGGCAGTAAGTTGAAATGGAGACCAGTAATAAGTGAAGTTCTGCAAGGATTGGTACTAGCACTAGTTATGCTTGCAATATATGTACACGACATGATGGAAGAGGTGACAAGCTACATGAGTCTCTTTGCTGATAATGCTGAAATTATGAGAAAAGTAACAAATGAAAGACTGTGAAGCTTTGAATCAATTCATTCAGATAAATGATTGGTTGTTGAGGTGGAACATGGTTTAATGCCAAGAAATGTAGTGTGGTGAAGTTTGGAAATGAGGAAAACTATTGTAAAATCAGAAGAAAAGATCTGGGAGTAACCATTTCTAATAAACTGTCATTTGCGAAGCATGTAAACAAGATTACTGGAGAAACATAATCTGCTGAGAAACATCAAGATGGCGTTCACCAACATTAATGAAGATATGATTAAAAAACTGATAGCAACAATGATATGTCCAAGACTGGACTCAGCATTAGTGTGGTCACCAAGTTTGAAGAAGGATATCAGAAAGCTAGAAAAAATTCAGAAAGCTGCAACTAAAATGCCTATAAGCCTAAGAGGGTATAGTTATAAAGAGAGGTTGATGAGATTGGGCTTGACTACACTAGAAAGGAGGAGGGAAAGAGGTACTTTGATAGCACTATACAGAATACTGGAAGGGATGGGAAAGTTGGAGGGATGATCTTGTGATACCAGATATGAGAGGTACCAGAAGACATGGAAGGAAATTGATAAGGAGTGTTTGCAGAAGAGGCACCAAGAAACATATCTTTCCCCACAGGCGCATAGCAGTGTGGAATGAACTTAATGATAAGACTGTGTGTGCCAAGACAGTCTATAAATATATAGTAAATTTGGGTAAAAGTCAATATGGTGACATGACAGCATGAGCCTAGTGTGGCTCTTGTTCTGTATTTCACAACTAGGTAAATACACTCTTCACTCAAAATTCAAAATTATCATGGCGACTCCTATACCAGCCTTGGAGTCCCAAGGTCGGACTGCTCTTCTGGTATTGACCCTAAGTGTCTTGACACCCCACCCTAATTTTTTCTTCATTAACTTCTATAACATTTGCAGTCTTAGATCTAATTTTAAATCTGTAGAACACCACCTCTCCTCTGCTAAACCTCATCTTCTTTTCCTCACTGAAACACAGTGTCTGAGGCAACTGACAGTAGCCCCTTTTCTATTTCCTCCTAGTTTCTCAATCCTCATTTTCAATCCAAAGCTGGATGTTGCATCTATGTGGAAAATGATTTATCCTGCTCTTGTGCTCACGGTCTTGAATCATCCACACCCCACCATCTGGCTACGACTACAGAGTCGCTCTCAATCTGAATTTATCTGTGCTGTATACCTCTCACCTAACTCCTTTGACTAAAAGAAATCCTTTGAATACTTAACGTCCAAGGTGGAGCACATTCTGATTCTCTTCTTCTGTGGAGATCTCCATTCATAGAGACTTCAACATTCACCACCAGCTTTAGCTTTCTAATTCCTTCACTGACTATCCTGGTGAACTGGCCTTTAACTTTGCTCTCTTCCACAACCTACAGCAACTGGTGCAACACCCTACTCATATTCCTGACTGTCTTGGAGATGTACCCATCAATCTTGACCTTTTCCTAAGCTCTAATCCTTCTGCTTATATTGTTACCGTATTTTCTCCATTGGGTTCCTTCAGTCACAATCCCATATCTGTATCTTGTCCTATTGTTCCAATCCCTTCTCAGGATCTGCAAAGTGGAGATGCCTCACGCATTTTGTCTCTACTAGTAGGGTAGATCTTAGGAGTTATGCTGATTTTCCTTGGAATGACTACTGCTTCTGTGTCAGAGACCCATCTCTGTGTGCTGAGCGCATAACAGAGGTGATAGTGTCTGGCATGGAGGCGTACATTCCTCACTCTTTCTTTTGACCCAAACCTTGCAAACACAGCCTGTTCTCATGCTAAACATAATAGAAAGGTGGCCCACAAGAGGTACTTGAGCCTTCCATCACCTGAATCTCGTGAGCTTTATATTTCTGCCCGGAATCATACCAAGTCTGTTCTCCGACTAGCCAAAAACTGCTTCATTAATAGAAAGGGTCAAAATCTTTCAAGATCTAACTCCCCTTGCAACTTGTGGTACCTAGCCAAAAACATCTCCAATAACTTTGATTCTTCATCTTTCCCTCCTTTATTTCAACCTGATGGCACCACTGCCATCCCATCTATTTCTAAAGCTGAACTCTTCGCTCAAACCTTTGTTAAAAACTCTACTTTGGACGATTCAGGGCTTGTTCTTCCCTCTCCTCCATCCTCTGACTACTTCATGCTACCTATTAAAATCCTTGACAAAGATGTTTTCCATGTCCTCGTTAGCCTAAACCCTCAGAAGGCTTATGGACCTGATGGGGTCTCTTCTATTGTTTTATGAAACTGCCTCTGAGCTTGCACCTTGCTTAGTCAAACTCCTTCAACTCTCTATTTTTCCTTCTTGCTGGAAGTTTGCCTACATTCATCCTCTTCATAAAAGGGTGACTGTTCTAATCCCGCAAACTACCGTCTTATTGATTTAATTTCCTGCCTATCTAAAGTTTTTGAATCTCCTCAACAGGAAGATGCATGGCCCCCTCCCCCTCGGTACACCACTGCCAACTCCCAACCTACTACATCTTTACTTTTACCACCTTTATTTTGTAAATGTCAATAGCTTGCAGGTCTATTTATTATGCCCATTGTAAATCTCTCTCTCTCTCTCTCTCTCTCTCCCTCCACTGATCAACTGTCACTTATACCCAGCTCCCTTGTTACAACAGTCATTCGATCAGCTGCAACAACCATTTGCACAACTAAAACCGCTTCATGTTAGCAGGACCTTTTCCATAAATTCTATTGAATAAAATTGCTATTGCATGTGCTTGCAAACATTTGTATGTGACTTTGCTGTATGGGTATGTGTTTTGACTTAGAACAAAATCCTGCAGCTTGTATTTTTTTTATTTATTTATTTTATTTTTTTTTTTTTTCGTGGATGTTTATTGATACACTTCATAGAAAAGCTTGTTTGACTGATACATTATCAGTGTTTGCATTTGTGCAGTACATGTTTGCATAGATAACATAAAATAAAGGAAGATATAAGTAACCATCAAACCTAAATGTAGTTGTCCGTGTGAAGCATAGGATATTTACGATTTGCATCTATCATTTCCATCCATAAATTTGTTTGTTCTCGCTGCAAAGCTTTCCAATGTTTCAGTATGTGTGTGTGTGTTTGTATATATATATATATATATATATATATATATATATATATATATATATATATTGTTGCGCCCACCCCTCCCTTCGGGCAAGCATGTTATCCACATGGGCACAGGTCGAGAAACTAGAGCAGCAGGGCCTCAAATAAGTCACACTCTGAATGCCAGGACAAGGCGCACACACACACACACACGAGGCCGGGGCACAAGGGAAAACAAGCACTATTTCCTAGGTTTATTGACAAATCCTCCGCAAGTACACTGCTTTACAAGTTCACAGGGGCACCACAAGTCTCCCAGGACATGACAGGCACTCAACAGGCAGGAAAACACTTCCCAAGCAGGCAGGCACACGCTCGCTTCCTCTCGGGCCACGCGTCTCCACTCTCTCTGCTTTCCTGCCTCTCCCAGTGCTGCCATCTCCAACAGTGCTGCCACTCGCACCCATACCCCTGGTGTAACACTATCTCCCACCTACAAGGCAGACAACCCGGCTGGCCTGACACACACATACACACAAGAAAATAAGTGGAAATAAATAAATGAAATACACAAAGAAAATTAATCCTCAGGAACATCACAAAGAAAATTAATCCTCAGGAACATCACAAAAGTATCTCATCCACCCTGGCCCCCACCAGCGCGTTGACCGTGTCATCAATCCTTGGCAGGGGGTAACAGTCCTTGGCAGTCACATCATTCAGCACCTGGTAGTCCACACAGAAGCGCTGTGTGCCATCCTTCTTCTTAACCAGGACTACTGCTGATGACCACGGACTGTTCAACCGCTCAATCATCCTCTGTGCTGCCAGCTCGTTGATGGTGCGCTGCATCTCCTCCCGCCTGGCTGGTGCAATATGTCGGGGTGAGCTCTTGATGGGTGCACTACTTCCCGTGTTAATGCTGTGCTTCACCAACCTGTGTCACCCCTGCTAAAGACGTTCGCGTACTGAGCCAGGGTGTGGCGCACCTTCTCTATCTGCGCCTCCGTCAGGTTAGCGGCACTCTGGTGAGCCAAATCCTCCAGGAAGTTGGGCAGCGACCTCACAGCAGCCACCTCTGCGCTCCCTGATGTCTCCTCAGGGCGCTCCACTTTCTCAAAAGTGCCCAGCTTGGCCCCAGTGGGCACCTTCCGAGCCTCATCGGAGAGTTTAGCTACCAACACAGTAACTAACTTCTCCCCCACTTGAACGAGGCTCTGCCCGACTGCCATGCCGTCAGCCAGTCACAGGTTTTCTGTGGGCTCCACCATGCCTTCTGATCCACGCATTGCTCTGGACAGTTGACACCAAACTCTGGCCTCCATCCTAAGGGCAAGGTGCACTCTCTCAGCCACAACTACCTCCGTACAGCTAACCTCCAGAAGCAAGGGCACTTCTTTGCCATGCACCCTCACCAGCTTCCGTCCAATGTCGACACAAGCCTTGCTCTGCATCAGGTAGTCGAGTCCCGTCCAACAGTCGAGTCCCGGTGACATACACCGGCAGCCGCTTCACAGCGCTGCCCACGCCGATATGAACATTCACTGGGCCCTTGAGCTGCACACAGTGCCCCATCATGCCACACATCCTCTGTGGCGCGTCTGGGACTTGAGTGGCGGCCAGCATGTCAGGCCACACCAAAGTCTTCTCAGCCATGGGTTCCCATCCACTGAGCCCTTCACCTGCATCGCGCTGGTTGTCCAGCAGCAACTTACACAAGACAGGGCCCGGGGACTGAGGAAGGCTGGGATTCGGCCTCCTTCTCCAGCCTGTCCAAGTTTCCTGCCTGCACCACTTCCTTTGGCTTGGGGCAGGCACTGGAGTGGTGGCCAGACTTGCCGCAGTCCTTGCAGCAAGGTTGAAAGGCATCAGAACCCAGCTGGTTGAGAGAACACGTCCTTCGTTCCCTCAGGCACCGACTGTGTCTGTGGTGGCCCTTCTCGCCACAGCCCCAACATGAGCCACAAAAACTGTCTGGGCTTGCCTTCCTCGATGGCTTCTTCTCCACCTTCGCCTACCGGCCTCGGAGATCACGGCGGGGTTGGGCGGCCACCCCTTGGCCGCTGGTCGTCTTCAGGAAGGCCTCAAATTCCAAGGCCCTCGCCAGCGCCACCTGCAGGTCTCCAGGGTGCACCCGCTTAACGTAGATTTGCAGCTGCTGGTTGTCTAGGGCGTCAATGAAGGAATCTCGTGCCAGCACCACAAACATTTCTTCTGGGGCCACTGGATACGACCTTCTTACCAATGCCTCCACATCCTGCGCCAACTGGGACAGCATCTCACCCCACTCCTGAGTCCTCTTCAGGTGAGCCCGGTACACCTTGGCCTGGTGGTGGTGCCCGAAGGGGCACCGAAGGGCCTCTGCCACACTTCCATAACAGGCACGTTGGGCCGGGAGCAGGTGCCCCAAGACCTCCACGGCAGGGCCTTGCAGCGCTGTTGCCAACTGAAGTGCCTTCTCAGCCTCGCTCCAGCCCTAGGCAGAGGCTAGCATCTCGAATTGGGTGGTGTAAGCCTCCCAGGCGTTTCCCCAAACACTGGGAAGCCAAAGGACTGAGGGGTAGAGAACACGACTCGTGCGGGCAGCTGGTAGGGCGGCCTGGGGAGGGAGACAGAAGGGGTGATGGCGGTAGAAGGAGGGGTTGACTGAGCCCCAGCCTGCCACCAGCCAGGCTCAAGGGAGGGGTTCCGATGGCTCCCCAGACCCCTGAAGCAGCTTCCGGCTCTGACATGACACTGTGAGGCCCCTGAGCTGAGGGTTCTTGCCAAGGGCCCTAGGCAGGCCCCAGCAGGTCCACCACCCCAGCAGCTCCCGCCAGAACACATGGGGTCACCTGTTCCTCTGCGCGCGCTGTTGCCAGCCTGCGCCGGTGCTTTTCCGTCCTCACCTCCTCCCTCAGGCCCTGGACCTCATCTTCCAGAGTCTGCACCTTGTCCAGCAGCTCATTCCTGATGCTGTCGCAAGCCTGGTCAGTGTACTGCTGTGTTTCCACCTTCAAGGATATGAGGCTGCTCTGTAGCACATCCTCAAGATGGCGGACGTGGTCATCTGCCTGTTGAGCCTGCTCACGTGCCAGCTGATCGGTCCTTTCAGCCTGCTCACATGCCCTCTGAGCCTGTGCCTTACAGTCCACTGCCATTTCCTGCCTCATACCGGCCAGCATGGCAGCAATCAAGTCCATTTGGCCCGGTTTAACTTCAGTTGAGCCGCCCTTGGCCCCGTCATGGCGGCCATCTTGTGACTCCATGATGACTCACCGTCTCTCACTGCTCACTGATCACTGGATCCCACTCTATGACACCACTTGTTGCGCCCACCTCTCACTCTGGGCGGGCATGTTATCCACATGGGCACGGGCTGAGAAACTAGAGCAGTGGGGCCTCAAATAAGTCACACTCTGAACACTGGGACAAGGCACACACACACATACACACACACACACACACACACACACGAGGCCGGGACACAAGGGAAAACACAGGCACTATTTCCTAGGTTTATTGACAAATCCTCCACAAGTACACTGCTTTACAAGTTCACAGGGGCACCACAAGTCTCCCAGGGCATGACAGGCAATCAACAGGGCACTCAACAGGCAGGGAAATCCTTCCAAAGCAGGCAGCACACACTTGCTTCCTCTTGGGCCACGGGTCTCCACTCTCTCTGCTTTCCTGCCTCTCCCAGTGCTGCCACCTACAAACAGTGCTGCCACCCGCCCCCATACTCCTGGTGTAACAATATATATATATATATATATATATATATATATATATATATATATATATATATATATATATATATATATATATATATATATATATTTCGGCGGATAAGACGACTTTTCAGACAAGACAACCCCAAATTTTAGTCAGATTTAATGGTTTTAGCTGATATCGATGGTATAAAACGACACCCAAACTACCAAAGTTTGGGTGAAGTTTAGGTCAGTGAGCACCAGACGACTGAGATGGTGATATACTAGTACAATGAATAAAATAACTTAAATGTATTACCAGTAATAAGGTACCATCATCTTCAAGCGCAAAACTAAATCTAAAATAAAATTCCCACGAGTTATTTATTGTGCATTTTCATGAAAAAAAAAAAAAAAAAAAAAAAAAAATATATATATATATATATATATATATATATATATATATATATATATATATATATATATATATATATATATATATATATATATATATATATATATATATATATATATATATATATATATATATATATATATATATATATATATATATATATATATATATATATATATATATATATATATATATACGAGTATATAGAACGAAGATATTATATGCGGCATGATAAGTTTTTCTAAACATAAACAAACCCTTGCCTTGCACCGCCTGCAGCTGTCGGCCGTAATCTTCTATATATCAAGTTTATTTTGATGAGGTACACCAACGTTCTTGAATTTTTTTTCTCGGTATGTGGATTTCGTCCCTATACAACATTGCTAGCTGGAGAGATTCATCTTGCTCCCAGTTTGCTTTCCTTTACTGCTTTGCTTGGTGTTCCATGCCTTGAAGACCTTTATATAGCTCCTTCAGCTTTGGAAAAAAAAAAAAAAAATTGGGGAATATTCACACAGCCTCTTGCTTTATCCATTTGTATAAAATGCCACCAGAAGTTTGTAGTTGTACTACATTAAATTTTGTTTAGACACTTTTCAATGGGAATACGTTCAAGCACATTTTCTCAAAACGGATTCCTATTTTACTTTGTCCAACTTCCCCAAAAGTCGTAATATAATATTGTTGTTTATTTATAGTAGTATTTTGTGTAAAATTTTAAAATCATTGCTTTTGTATAAGATGACCTTTTTTTTTTTTTTTCTCTTAAGATGATTCAAGTGTCATCATATACACTGAAATACACGATATATATATATATATATATATATATATATATATATATATATATATATATATATATATATATATATATATATATATATACACACACACACACACACACACACACACACACGAGAGCAAATATTACACCAATATTCAAAGGAAGAAATAAGAAAAACCCACTAAATTATAGACCAGTGTCCTTGACTAGTGTTGTAGGAAAACTATGTGAAAGAACAATAAAGGAAAGATGGATGGAACACTTGGAAAGAGATAAAGTTTTGGTGAATTGTCAATTTGGATTTAGGAGGGGAAAATCATGCTCCATGAACTTGATTTCCTTTTATTCAAGAGTAATCGATATTGTGCAGGAGAGAGACGGATGGATGGATGGTGTCTATTTAGACTTTACGAAAGCGTTTGACAAAGTACCACACCAAAGATTGCTATGGAAGATAAAAAAAAATATGGAAAAAATGGAGGAAGACTGCTGGAGTGGATGCAGGATTATCTGGATGATAGAGAGATAAGAACAGCAGTACACTACCAGAATTCATCTTGGCTGAAAGTAACTAGTGGTGTCCCACAGGGGTCAGTGTTGGGACCGATAATATTTGTAATATATGTGAATGACATAAATGAAGAAACAGAGCAAAAATATGAACTTATTTGCGATGATGCTAAGCTGATGAGAAGGGTAGAAAATGTAAATTACTGTATGGTACTGCAAGATGATTTAAATAAGATAAATAGATGGAGTAAATCTTGGAAAATGGAATTCAATTTAAGTAAATGTAAAGTAATTGAGTTTGGTAAGAGTAAGAAAAGAATACAATATCATTATGAGATCGATGGTGTGAAGTTACAGAAATCAAAAGAGGAAATGGATTTGGGAGTAAAAGTTATTAAAAATTTCACTCCAAACAGACGCATTGATAAGATTACTGGTGACGATGAATTTGTTGAAAAGAATAAGAATGGCATTCTCATATTCAGAAGAAGGAATGATAAAAAAAAATTGTTGATTTACATGATAAGACCAAGATTGGAATATGGATTGGAATAGGGTTCTATCATGTCACCCACTCTTTTCTTATTATTCATCAATGAACTGCTAAACCAAACTTCTTGTTATATCCACTCCTACGCTGATGATACCATCCTACACTTTTCCACGTCTTTTCATAGATGTCCAACACTTCAGGAAGTAAATATTTCACACAGGGAAGCCACAGAACGCCTGACTTCTGATTTTTCTAAAATTTATGATTGAGGCAGAGCAAACTTGGTATTGTTCAATGCCTCAAAAACTCAATTCCTCCATCTATCAGCTCGACACAACCTTCCAGACAGCTATCTCCTCTTCTTCAATGACACTCAAGTGTCCCCCTCTACTACACTGAACATCCTCTGTCTGCCCTTTACTTACAATCTGAACTGGAAACTTCATATCTCATCTCTAACTAAAACAGCTTCTATGAAATTAGGTGTTCTGAGACATATCCGCCAGTTTTTCTCACCCTCCCAGCTGCTAACTCCGTACAAGGGCCTTATCCGTCCATGTATGGAGTATGCTTCACATGTCTGGGGATTCCATTCATACTACTCTTCTAGACAGGGTGAAATCAAGAGCTTTTTGTCTCATCATCTCCTCTCCTCTAACTGACTGTCTTCAGCGCAATGTTGCATCTCTAGCTGTCTTCTACCGCTATTTTTATGCTAACTGCTCTTCTGATCTTGCTAACTGCATGCCTACCCTCCTCCCACGTCCTCGCTGCCCAAGACTTTCTTCTTTCTCTCACCCCTATTCTGTCCACCTCTCTAATGCAAAAGTTAACCAGTATTCTCAATCATTCATTCCTTTCTTTGGTAAACTCTGGAACTTCCTGCCTGCTTCTATATTTCCACCTTCCTATGACTTAGATTCCTTCAAGAGGAAGGTTTCAAGACACTTATCCTTCAATTTTTTACTACCTCTTTGGACCCTTTTATGGGACTGGTGTCTCAGTGGACTTTTTTTTTTTTTTTTATTGGATTTTTTTGCCCTTGGCCAGTGTCTCTCCTAAATAAAAAAAAATAAAAAAACAATCATTCATCCCCTTCTCTGGTAAACTCTGGAACTACTTGCCTGCTTCTGTTTTTCCACCTTCCTATGACATGAATTCCTTCAAGAGGGAGGTTTCAAGACACTTTTACTTCATTTTTTGACTACCGCTTTGGGCCCTTTTCTAGGACTGCCATATCGGTGGGCTTTTTTTTTTTATTGGATTTTTGTTGTCCTAGGCCAGTGTCCTTCCTACATAAAAAAAAAAGACACTATCACCTCCTTTATGCACTCAGCACACAAAGACAGTTCTCTGACAAGGAAACAGTACTCACTCCAAGGAAAATCAGCAAAATACCTCCTCGGGTCCCCCCAACTAGCAGAGGCAAAACACCAGAGGTACCTCTGCTTAGGGGAATCCTGAGGAGGGATTGGAGCAATAGGACAAGATACAGATATGAGATTGTGATCGGAGGAGCCCAACGAAGAAGAGAGGGTGACAGCATAAGCAGGAGGATTAGAGGTCAGGAAAAGGTCAAGAATGTTGGGCGTATCTCCAAGACGGTCAAGAATACGAGTAGGGTGTTGCACCAATTGCTCTAGGTCATGAAGGATAGCAAAGTTGAAGGCTTGTTCACCAGGATGGTCACTGAATGGAGAGGAAAGCCAAAGCTGGTAGTGAACATTGAAGTCTCCAAAAATGGAGATCTCCGCAAAAGGGTAGAGAGTCAGAATGTGCTCCACTTTGAAAGTTAAGTAGTCAAAGAATTTCTTATAGTCAGAGGAGTTAGGTGAGAGGTATAACAGCACAGATAAATTTAGTTTGAGAGTGACTCTGTAGTCATAGACATATGGTGGAAAACTCGGAAGATTCAAGAGCGTGTTCACGAGAGCAGGTTAAGTCTTTGTGCACATAAACGCAACATCCAGGTTCGGATTGAAAATGAAGATAGAGAAAGTAGGAGGAAATAGAAAAGGGGCTACTGTCAGTTGCCTCAGACACCTGTGCTTCAGTGAGGAAAAGAAAATGAGGTTTAGAAAAGGAGAGGTGGTGTTCTACAGATTGAAAATAAGATCTAAGATCGCGAATGTTGCGGAAGTTAATGAAGAAAAAGTTAAGGGTGGTGTCATGACATTTAAGGTCGTTATCAGAAGAGCAGTCCGACCTGGGGACATTTGTGGTCCCCTCCCCAGATGGTGACTCAGAGTCTGGTGTAGGAGTCTCCATGATAATTTTGAATTTTTGAGTGAAGAGTGTTTGTGTTATTAGGTGCTTGTATTTTTGTGTGGAGGAAGAGAGTTGTCTTTAGAGGGCAGGCTGTGACTACCCCCTTGTTTTGTGAGACACAAAGGAAAATGTTCAGTGAGATTACAGCTGGGTTCAATGATAAGTTCACAGCACCCCTTGATCCAGTGCTTTAGACCTCACTAGGAGTAATTATAGTTTCGGCAGGTGCCTACTGTCTCCTCCACTTAATATATATGTATATATATATATATATATATATATATATATATATATATATATATATATATATATATATATATATATATATATATATATATATATGATTTCGTTTTTTGAGCGATTTTATGGCCTTCATTTTTGTTTGTATATAAAAGATTTGTCACTAATAATAACATAGAATATTTTGACAAGTCAGGAGCCAATGTTTTCATACACATACTGTTGTGGTGCTGGGGTTGCGTTGGCGGTGCTGTAGTGAAGATGCGTTGCAATGTTGCAGAGGCTACAAGCCTTGTTGCCGAGAACAGCTACCAGGCACAAGTTTGATGAGCAGTTGCTAGTTTAATAGAGCGCCAGCCAAGCAGAGACGAGCCGAAGGTATATAAGAGCCGCTCTTGGGCTGAGAGCAGCCAATTCACCAACGCCACACATCACACAAACACACACACATAACTTGAAACACAAAACCAACATTATCTTACATTCAGTATTTACATTCACCAACACCACACATCACACAAACACACACACACACATAACTTGGAACACGAACATCAACATCAATACGAAAAACACTCACACAAGAAACACGTACATACGAGCCTTAAAAAAAAAAAAAAAAAAATAGCTAGTCACCACACAAACATGTTACTCATAACACCTACACTTACATCCAGCTGCAAACTTATAGCTTGGAAACTCAAACCTAGCTATAACAAAGGGTCTAAGAGCGAGGAAAGAACAAATTTTTACCTTCACTATAAACAATAGCAACGTGGACTGCCCACACACTGTTAATTCTTACTATACTTCAATATTTCTCACTATATCCTTCTTCTATCCCTACTCTTACTTCGCTTCACCCCACTTTTCTAAAAAGAAAGAAAGAAAGAAGAGAGCAGCCACACCCGCTCTGGCTCCTTCCCCGATTATGCCTGTGTTACGTACTCTCACCGCGACTCTGGTGACGCTGTGGTTGGAGCCTGTACAGTGGGATGATTGAGACGTGGTGGCTACGTGCACCCTGGACTGTGGCTGTGGTGGACTGTGCAGGGACTGTGCAGCCTGGACTTCCTGGCACTGGTAGGAGCGTTGTAGAGCCCCGAGTGGAGCGGAGGGCCTGCGATGAGGCGAGGCCTGTTCCTCAGGAGGCGACGCTCTGAGCACAAGGTGTGCGCGACACCGCCGATGAAGAGCACGTTTGTGCCAGGGAGGTGCGCGGTGTCTGCGGCGGAGTGGAAGCCGCCGATGAGGGGCGCTGCGCCTGTGCTGGCAAGCATGGTGTCGTGTCGGAGCCTGTGACCGATTAAGGTGCAGGTCGGTGAGACGGCGCCGGAAGAGACGGCGGTGCGGCGTGAAGCGGAACACCGGAAGCTGGCAGTGGGCAGTGGTGAGGTTGCCCGGGAGGCTGGCTCGGTCTAGTGGTGGACGTCAGCCGGGAACGAGCGGTGGAGCCTGTAGGGTCGGTACCGCTCCACAGAGCCTGGCAGTAGTGGGGTCTGGGCTGCCTGACGTCTGTCGACAGGACGACCGGCCGCGGCGCGGAACAGGTGTGGACCTGAGCTTCCATGAGGGGAGCCAACAGGTGGAGCCACGGGGGGGCTGGAGGAGCTTGTGAGGAGTGTGGCCAGCTACGTGGGCCATGCATGGAAGATGACGACGAGCTGGACCATGAAAGGCAGTGCTGTGGCCGGCTGCGTGGGCTATACGCATCGGAGAGCAGTGAAGTAGAGCACCGCAAGCGGCGAGGTGGCCGGTTATGTGGACCATACTTAGTCCTGGCCACTGGCGAGCCAGAGCACCGGAAGAGACGGCGGTGTGGCCTGGCGCAGCGGCCGCAAGTGGTGGCGGATAACGGAGAAGCTGGTCACTAGAAGAGGCGGCGATGTGGCCAGGCACTTGGGCCATACTAGGCGGTGGCGGAGGGCCGTGAGGCTGGCCACCGGGAGCAGTGGAGGTGCAGCCGGGAGCGTGGGACGTGCGCGCTGAAGGACGTGGACATGTTGGACCATGGGAAGCAGCGGTGTGGCTGCTGGCAGTGGCTGACAGCGGTGAGGCTGGCCACCGGAAGGGGCAGCGGTGCAGTCAGGTACGTGGCGGTGTGAGTGGCATGCTGGAGGTTGCTGAGTGGCGGCTGGATACCCCACTGGCAAGTGTGGCGCCGTGCCAGGCCTGGCAGGTGGAAGTCGGTGCGTGAAGCATGTTGAGGGCATCTGTCTGGGTCGTCGGCGTCGGTCTGGAAGGCCCCTGGACCTGCTGTGTCCGGTCTTCCTGGCGCTGGCAGGAGCATCGTGGAGTCCCGAGTGGAGCGGAGGGCATGTGGTGCGGCGATGCCTGTTCCTCGGGAAGCAACGCTCCGAGCGCTGTGAGGCTGAGGCAGCAGAACGGTAGACCAGGCAGCAGCAGGGACGTAGTGGCAGACGCAGAAACCGCTTCCCCCGACACCACCAGTATCCTGTCGGCCTGTGGAAATGTCGCGAAGCCCCGAGTGGAGCGGAGGGCCCACGGTGAGGCAAGACCTGTTCCTTGGGAAGCATCACACGGGGTACGAGTGGAGCAGGCCGACTACCTCCGCCACCGCCGCACCCTGGAAGGAGCCACGCCACGGGACCGAGAAGAGGATGCTACTGCGAGGACATTACCTCTGGCTGGAGGGAGGTTATATGTTACATGTTTTATGTAATGTGTTTTTGTCATTTTTATGTTTTGTGTTTGCAGTGGCAACGGCGACAGTGGATAGTCGGGATGACTATCCTGTGAGGGAGGATAGTGTTGCGGTGCTGTAGTGAAGATGCGTTGCAACGCACCAGCCAGCCAGGGATAAACCGAAGGTATATAAGAGCCGCTCTTGAGCTGAAAGGATGCCACGCAGATCCACTTGCCCGGGAGGAAGTAGGATTAACAGACTAATTCTCTCGCATCTTCCAGAGTCAGCTCTTTCCGGATTGCGGGCCATCTTTAACTCTGCACTCTGCTGGGTACTTCCCCGACGGGTTCAAGCAGGCGGAGATGAGGATGATTCCCAAGGCCGGGAAGCCTCCCACTCTTCCTGAGAGTTTCCGTCCCATCTCGCTGCTAGAGGTACCGGGGAAGCTACTGGAGAGGATCATCGTCTCGCGGCTTCGCCTCCACCTGGAGGATGACAGCCACCTGCATCCAGCGCAGTACGGCTTCCGCAGTGGCAGGGGCACCGCTCATGCCATTGCTCTGGCCACCGAGACTATGGCTGTCCACCAAGCCAACAAGTTTCGCTGCAACCTTGTCCTGCGTGACGTAAGTAAGGCGTTTGATCGTGTCTGGCACCTGGGCTTGAAGTACAAGATTCTTCACCTGGGCCTGCTTGGCACGGTCGAGCGCCTCTTATGTGACTTTCTCGCCGACAGGTCTGCAAGAATTAGGGTCAAGAGCCACCTCGGCCCTGAGTTCCCCCTCGACGCCGGAGTCCCGCAGGGCAGTGTGCTGTCGCCGTTGCTTTACAGCATCTACACGAGCGACTGCCCTGCCTCTGGCGCCGGGGTTAATGTACTTTATGCTGATGATGTTTCTCAGGTTGTGTTCCATCCAGGCCGCTGCAGTATGATGCTGAACGCCCGGACTGGCAGAGAGATCGCCCGCATCAACTCTTTCGAGGAGGAGTGGAGGATCAAGACCAACATGGCCAAGTTCACCGTTGTACCCATCGCCACCAAAACCCCCGCCCAACTGCTGGTGGACGGGGATGACATTGACTTCAGGCCCAGGGGCTCTCTCTTGGGCCTGGCCGTCAGCTCAATGGGGTACACCGCGCACGTGTCCCAGCGCGTGACGCGAGCTAAGGAAGCCCTTGCAAGGCTGTACCGGTTCCGGGACTTGGCCACTGGTCTGAAGCTCCACCTTATCAAAGCCTTAATCTTACCTATCCTTACATATCCCCCTGTTCCTTTGCACGCTCTCTCCACAACAGCCATTAGCAGGTTGCAGAGGGTCCAGAACAGCGCTCTACGGTTCGCTCTCGGCACGAGGTGGGACGATTTCACCAGCTCGGCCGCGCTTCACGAGGCCGCGTCCCTCCCAGCCCTCAACGTCCGCCTCCATGAGGTGGCAGCCAAGGTGTGACAGCGGATGGACGACGAGGGGTGGGACCAGTACCGGGCGCTACAGCTTCTGCACGAGGAGGCTCCCCGCCATCAACACGCCTGGTTTCCCAGGAGCCTCCTCAGGCTCGAAAACCCGCCACCAGAGCCTCGATACAGGTGAATGTGTGCTCTCCTTTCCGTTCTGCTATCTCCTTATGCACTATTGATTATTGCCTTCATTCTCTATCTCCATCTCCCCCCAACCTTCAGCTCCTATGTTCCTTTCCTGTGTCCCTTCCCCTACCTTCGTCCCTGCTTTCCTGTACCCCCGCCTCCTACCCCCCCCATTCCCATCTGCCGTGATTCCTTCTCCTCCCTCTTCTCTCCCTTCCTGTCCTTCTGAACTCCCTTTCTCTATCCATACCATTTGATACTCTCAGTGTCCCTTCCCCACAGCATGTTCATCTGCCGCCGCTGGGTCTGCCCCTCTCCTCCTGCTGCTGCCGATGACTGACGAGAGAGCGAGCGCCTCTCCCTTCCACTGCTGATAGTAGTTACCACCGAGTGACGTAGCAGTGACTCAGCCGAGCCAAGCCACTCCCGGGATCTGCCAGGACTAATGTCATCACCCGGGTGACACCGACGGCAGACCAGTGGCGGTTCCTTCTGTGTGCCCTCCCCCCTCCCCCCTGCGCCCTGAGTTGTTGGGATGACAGCCTTCGTCCCAGCAAGGGGTACTCGTCCTCCGGGGTAAGCGTGCGTAGCTCCCGGCAGCGGGGCTGAGCCGGGGCCCACACAGTTGAGGGGACGACGGGGCCTGATGGCGCAATAGCGTCACCGGAGGACTCCCCTATGAACCAATCTTCTGATCGACACCACCGTTCCTTGCAGCTCCCTATGGCTGTTTGGAACTCCCGATTGTGACACCACCTATCAAGACGAGACTCGCCGCAAGATCTTCTAGAGGATTCGTGTGCTTGAGTGATTCCAGCAAGACTTAGTGCAATATGACACTTTCCACTATATGTGACAATATAAATAATACGGTTTCCACCCTAAACTAATTGTAATGACTGTGGATAACCTTTTCTTATGTATATATGTATATATTTATACCTATATTGTAACCCTCCCCACTCTCTATTTCACAGCAGTATGGGTGGTTTTCCTCCGGGAACTCCGGTTTCCACCCGTTAACCTCTCATGTACTGCCCTGTGACAATCACCATCTTAACAGCTGCAGGCCAGTCCGCCCGGCAACTTTAATCTTCTACTGTATTTGTATTTTTCCTCTCTTTCTCTTACCGTGTGCCAGCCAGGTGCACCTCCCCCCCTCTTTTATAACCCATCTTTTCTAAATAAATCTTTGAAATCTTTGAAAGGATGTCTCAGCTCCACGCTCCCTCGGCCCAGATGGTGCTGTCCGTAGGACAACAGCTCCTTTCTCGGCCAATCAGAGAGCAGTACCGCCAACCCCAGCAGGCAGTCGCTCTCCCCACTTCTACGGGAGACGAGAGCAGCGGGTAGAGCGGACGTGGAAGTAGCAGGTCTGCACCCCTGCCTCCACCAACTAAAGAGCGCAGTCACCTCTTGAGCTGTACAGCCAGCGCGCTACCCGAGCGGCCATCTCGACCAATCAGCGAGCAGTGCGGCCGATCTCCCACGTCGCTCCTTGGAGGCAGTCTTTCATCAGCTTCCACAAGAGACAGCATTGCATCCTTCCTGGAACGCGACCACTCGCTGTCGGACCAGTATCCCGTTCCCGGGGTACCATCAGCTCACCAGAGTGCACTGGATACACAGTGCTCTCCTGTTTAAGTGCCCAGGATACCTACAGTGACCAGGACACAACAGTGCCAAGGACAAATACCCTCTACAAAATGTTCACCAGATTCCGGATGCGCAGTGCTCCCCACAGGATTGTTTCCTCCAGTGCCTAGGATCTTCCCCACACAGTGCCCAGAATTTTATCCCACAGTGCCGAGGATTCACTCTTCTCAGTGCCCAGGATTTACACCCCTCCCCCACAGTGCCCAGGATTTGCACCCCTATCCCTCCCCCAACAGTGCCCAGGATTTACAACCCCACTCCTTCAGTGACAGTGACGGCTGTGACATACCAGGTGGAGCAGTGCAATGACACACAAGGGAGTGACAGCATGATTTCAGTGAGCAACACACCGGGTGATGCAGGGCAGTGACACAAAAGAGATTGACAGTACGATTGCAGTGAAGGGACGCATCGGAACGAATAGTGCCTTGTGTTTGGTTTAGCCAATGCCATCAACTCAACCATGCAAATGGGAGGATTGTAGCTGCAGACAGTAGGCAGTGAATACATCATGTGCTGTGTAAAAATAAAACATTCCAAACAGACAGACAGATCCACAAAACGAGAACATCTTCATCTCTTCACAAATACTGTATTTCAGCAGATGAACTCACACATGACAACATGAAAAATGGCTCCCAGCCGCCAGAGTTTATGAAAAACATACTTGGAAACAGCAGACACAACCCTAAACACCCACATAACTAGAACACATGAAGCTAAAGATAGTCCAGCACAATGTTCTACACTGAGGTAACATAAAATATGACTGGAAATTCTCACCCACATAACTAGAACACATGAAGCTAAAGATAGTCCAGCACAATGTTCTACACTGAGGTAACATAAAATATGACTGGAAATTCTCACCCCCAAGTGAAAACAGTGAATTTTATCCCCACAAGGGATGGTACAGTGTTACTCACTGCCTCACAGAAAGACACCAATGCCATATTCCAGGATGATAAATTTAAAAAAGCTATAAGAAACCGGGTATCAAACCATCATAACACCGGACCTGCGAGCGCAGAGGATGGTGATCTGTATCCGACTCGATGATGTGATATACGAAGAAACCTTGGAGCACTCAAAGATGACACTGAACACAACCACCAGTGGGCCAGGCTAACCACAGGACAACACTGCCAGGACCAACAGTGCTCCTCAGGGCGACACACCCACCATGGACGACACTATGGGTGCACACAACAACACTCTGGGAAATCAGATACAGTCAGAAGAGCCAACCCACAAGGACCACCTCAACAACCAGGAGGACTACGAGACTAGAAATGAGGAGACAGAGGACGACGACAACGGGCATCTCATCTTTGTACTGGTGAAAAAACACTCAGATAAGTGGTCTGACAACTTTTCCTTCCAACACCTAACCAAGGGCATAAAACAAGAGAAATACAAGATAGGGCACAATGGTAGCACACAAGACACCAAAGTTGTCACAAATTACCTCAAAACAACATCTTCATCTCTTCACAAATACTGTATTTCAGCAGATGAACTCACACATGACAACATGAAAAATGGCTCCCAGCCGCCAGAGTTTATGAAAAACATACTTGGAAACAGCAGACACAACCCTAAACACCCACATAACTAGAACACATGAAGCTAAAGATAGTCCAGCACAATGTTCTACACTGAGGTAACATAAAATATGACCTCACATATGGAGGAGGCAGTAGACACCTGCCGAAATGATAATTACTCCCAGTGAGGTCTAAAGCACTGTTCAGGGGGTGCTGTGAACTTATCATTAAACTCAGCTGTGACCTCACTGAAGGTTTCCCTTTGTGTCTCACAATACAAGGGGGCAGTCACAGCCTGCCCTCTAAAGACAACTCTCTTCCTCCACACAAAACTACAAGCACCTAATAACACACACACCCTTCACTCAAAAATTTCAAAATTATCATGGCAACTCCTACACCAACCTCGGAGTCCCCATCTGGGTAGGGGACCATAAATGTCCTCAGGTCGGACTGCCTTTCTGTCGATGACCCTAAGTGTCTTGACAGCCCCCTCAACTTCATTAACTTCTGCAACATTCGCTGTCCAAGATCTAATTTTCAATCTGTAGAACACCACCTCTCCTCTTCTAAACCTCATCTTTTCCTCACTGAAACTCAGGTGTCTGAGGCAACTGACAGTAGCCCCTTTTCTGTTCCCTCCTACTTTCTCTATCCTCATTTTCGATCCAAAGCTGGATGCTGCGTTTATGTGCGCAATGACTTAACCTGCTCTCGTGCCCACGCTCTAATATCTTCCGAGTTTTCCACCATCTGGCTACGACTACAGAGTCACTCTCAAACTACATTCATCTGTGCTGTATACCTCTCACCTAACTCCTCTGACTATATGAAATTCTTTAACTACTTAAATTCCAAAGTGGAGCACATTCTGACCCTCTTCCCTTTTGTAGAGATTTCCATTCTTAGAGATTTCAATGCTCACCACCAGCTTTGGCTTTCCTCTCCCTTCAATGACCATCCTGGTGAACTAGCCTTCAACTTTAATATCCTCCATGACCTAGAACAATTAGTGCAACACCCTTTTCGTATTCCTGATCGTCTTGGAGATATGCCCAACATTCTTGACCTTTTCCTGACTTCTAATCCTTCTGCTTTCACCCTTTCTTCTCCGTTGGGCTCCTCCAATCACAATCTCATATCTGTATCTTGTCCTATCGCTCCAGTCCCTCCTCAGGATCCCGCTAAGTGAAGGTGCCTCTGGCGTTTTGCCTCTGCTAGTTAGGGGGATCTGAGGAGGTATTTTGCTGATTTTCCTTGGAATGACTACTGCTTCCATGTAAGAGACCCGTCTTTGTGTGCTGAGCGCATAACAGAGGTGCTGGTGTCTGGCATGGAGGCGTACATTTCTCACTCTTTTTCTTGACCTAAACCTACCAAACCTTGGTTTAACACAGCTTGTTCTCAATAGAGAGGTGGCCCACAAAAGGTACTTAAGCCTTCTATCACCAGAATCTCATGCACTTTATATTTCTGCCCGGAACCATGCCAAGTCTGTTCTCCAACTAGCCAAAAACTCCTTCATTAACAGTAAGTGTCAAAACCTTTCAAGATCTAACTCCCCTCATGACTTCTGGCATCTAGCCAAAAATATCTCCAATAACTTTGCTTCTTCTTCTTTCCCTCCTTTATTTCAACCAGATGGCACCACTGCTATCACATTTATTTCTAAAGCTGAACTCTTTGCTCAAACCTTTGCTAAAAACTCTACCTTAGACGATTCTGGGCTTGTTCCTCCCTCTCCTCCACCCTCTGACTAATTCATGCTACCTATTAAAATTCTTCGCAATGATGTTTTCCATGCCCTTGCTGGCCTAAACCCTCGGAAGGCTTATGGACCTGATGGGGTCCTTCCTATTGTTCTCTGAAACTGTGCCTCCATGCTTGTACCCTAGTCAAACTCTTTCAGCTCTGTCTGTCGACATCTACCTTTTCTTCTTGCTGGAAGTTTGCCTACATTCAGCCTGTTCCTAAAAAGGGTGACATCGTTCTAATCCCTCAAACTACCGTCCTATTGCTTTAATTTCCTGCCTATCTAAAGTTTTTGAATCTATCCTCAACAGGAAGATTCTCAAACATCTATCACTTCACAACCTTCTATCTGATCGCCAGTATGGGTTCCGTCAAAGCCGCTCTACTGGTGATCTTCTGGCTTTCCTTACTGAGTCTTGGTCATCCTCTTTTAGAGATTTTGGTGAAACTTTTGCTGTTGCCCTGGACATATCAAAAGCTTTTGATAGAGTCTGGCACAAAGCTTTGATTTCCAAACTACCCTCCTACAGCTTCTATCCTTCTCTCTGGAACTTCATCTCAAGTTTCCTTTCTGACCATTCTATTGCTGCTGTAGTAGACAGTCACTGTTCTTCTCCTAAATCTATTAACAGTGGTGTTCCTCAGTGTTCTGTCCTGTCACCCACTCTCTTCTTATTATTCATTAATGATCTTCTAAACCAAACTTCTTGTCCTATCCACTCCTAGGCTGATGATTTCACCCTGCACTTTTCCATGTCTTTTCATGCAGGGAAGCCACAGAACGCTTAATTTCTGATCTTTCTAAAATTTCTGATTGGGGCAGATCAAACTTGGTATTGTTCAATGTCTCAAAAACTCAATTCCTCCATCTATCAACTCGACACAACCTTCCAGACAACTATCCCCTCTTCTTCAGTGACACTCAAGTGTGCCCCTCTTCTACACTGAACATCCTCGGTCTGTCCTTTACTTATAATCTGAACTGGAAACTTCACATCTCATCTCTAGCTAAAACAGCTTCTATGAAGTTAGGTGCTCTGAGATGCCTCCGCCAGTTTTTCTCACCCCCCTCCAGCTACTAACTCTGTACGATGGCCTTATCGATCCATGTATTGAGTATGCTTCACATGTCTAGGGGGGTTCCACTCATAATGCTCTTCTAGACAGGGTGGAATCAAAAGCTTTTCGTCTCATGAACTCCTCTCCTCTAACTGACTGTCTTCAACCTCTCTCTCACCGCCCCAATGTTGCATCTCTAGCTATCTTCTACCGCTATTTTCATGCTAACTGCTCTTCTAATCTTGCTAACTGCATGCTTCCCTTTCTCCCGCAGTCTCACTGCACAAGACTTTCTTCTTTCTCTCATCCCTATTCTGTCCACCTCTCTAACGCAAGAGTTAATCAGTATTCCCAGTCATTCATCCCTTTCTCTGGTAAACTCTGGAACTCCCTGCCTTCTTCTGTATTTCCACCTTCCTATTACTTGAATTCCTTCAAGAAGGAGGTTTCAAGACACTTATCCATCAATTTTTGACTACTGCTTTGACCCTTTTATGGGACTGGCATTTCAGTGGGCATTTTTTTTATTGGATTTTTGTTGCCCTTGGCTAGTGTCCCTCTTACATAAAAAAAAAAAAAAACACCTACAGAGAAATGGACCCCTGACTTTATACTAATTAATAGTCACGAACGCACAGACCAACAAAAGCTCACCGTACCATATAACAACACACTCAAACAGAACCACAGTAATGAACTGAACGACGGTGTTGCAATTGCTGTCGGAAAAGACAACATATAAGACCGAAGACGACTACATTTCCGAGATATTAGCAGTTGAAATAGCAACAACACATGGACCAATAACCATAGTCACAGCATACCTCCCACGACGACACCCATATCTTCCTTTTCCAGACATAACCAAACTCCTAAGATGACAAACACCAGTATATATTGCAGGAGATTTTAATGCCCAACACCTGACGTTTGGCTCCACAATGACAAATCAGACAAGCAGAAATCTAATGGAACACCTAAGACGCCAGACTGCTCATCATCTTGGACCACACTTCTCCACCTTTCACGGACCACGTGCATGCAGCTCCCCTGACATAATCCTCACCAATGCTACAGCCCACTTTCCCTACCTCATCACACCAGGGCCTCTAACATCTAGTGATCACATCCCTATTATCCTCCAGATTTCTTCTCCCCCTATTCTTCAGCATGTTTCCCTAACTCACAACTACAGATGGACAGACTGGGAGGCTTTTAAGACAGACACCTCACTTACCACCCCACAGGAAATAGACAACGAAATGTAGCATTGATTACACACTCTCAAATTAGCGGCAGACTAACATATACCACTGAAAACATATCGTCCCTCACCATACACAAGACTAACATAACAAACACAGCTGATAAGAATAGAATTTAATGCACTAAGACACCATGCCGTAAGACACGGTTGGACACTTGACAATTACAGACAATGCTCCTTTTTAAGACTGACATTACAGACACAAACAGGAAGAGGCCCATGAAGACTGGAGCCGTGTCCTCACCAACCTTGCTAATGCCCACAGAAATCCTAAACTATTTTGGAACAAGATTAAACTACTTTCAGGACGAATGACAAGACCAGAAGCACACCTGATAAACAACGAGGAAGTAAAGCCACACACATGGTAGGACAGGGAAACACTTTTTAAGGACATATGGCGACAAGTTTTCAGACACGACAATAACATCCATGACAATAAAGACACTTATGACAATGTGATGGACTACCTGGATGCCAGCACACACAGAACACACCCATATGATACAACTGACCTACATAGACTCAGAGGACAACATACTCTCCACTCACATGTCACTTTGAGTTGAAACAAACAATAAAACACCACGTGCCCTTGTCTCAATAAAGTTAACAAAGCAATTTCAAACCATTTCCCAGACACATATCTACAATGATTAGCTGACATATATAATGCTCCCCTATCTGCTGAATATTTTCCAGATTGCCTGAAGGGAGTGCTGATGCGGATGATTGTCAATCCGGGCAAACCACTAATGTGGGTGGACAGCTATAGACCCATATCGCTTCTCGAGGTGCCAGGGAAGGTTCTGGAGAGACAAGTGAACAGCAGGCTTCGCACCTTTATGGAAGAGAGGGAGTTGTACCACATGGTGCAGTATGGCTTCTGACAGGGCTGGGGCACAACTCTTGCAGTGGCCACGGAGACTCTGGCACTCTATCAAGCTGAGGGGATGAGGTGTGACCTGGTCCTCAGGGATGTCAGTAAGGCGTTCGACAAGGTGTGGCATCCTGGACTTCGGTACAAGATGGCCTCCCGGGCCCAGTTCCTTTCTGGCTTCTTCAGGGGCAGAACTGCCTCCATCAAAGTCAGCTCCTACATCAGTTCACAATTCCCCATTGACACAGGAGTTCCACAGGGAAGCGTCTTGTCACCGACTTTGTATGTCATATACACTAGGGACACTTCCCCCTCGGCCGCTGGCATAAACATCTTGTACACAGATGATATCAGCCAGGTAGTCATGCAGATCAACAAAGATGCTGAGTGCCCACACATTGAGGGAAATAACCAAGATCAACGAATTTGAGAAGAAATGAAAAATCAAGACCAATATAAGGAAGTTCACAGTCATTCCTGTGGCCAGCAAGACTCCTGCCAACCTCCTGGTTGAAGACGAGGAAATAGAGAGGCATGAGAGCGGCACCCTGCTTGGCATCAGAATAACTTGGAGAGGATACCTTGCCCACATCAGTGAGGGAGTACAAAAGGCTAAAGCTGTGCTTGGGAGCCTTTACAGATTCCGAGACCTGGACCCCGGACTTAAGCTACACCTTATCAAAGCCCTGATTATACCATTATTGTACTACCCTCCAATCCCTTTACACGCAATGGGCAAAGCAGCCATCTCACCACTACAAAAGGTTCAAACTTTCGCCCTCCACTTTGCCTCAGACCATCGATGGGACAACTTCATACAGATGGATACGCTACATGAACAAGCTAACGTGCCTGCCTTCAACATCAGACTCCATAAGATGGCATCGGACCTATGGGAACGGATGGAAGCAGAGGGCTGGGAGCAAAATCAGCATCTCCAGGAGCTGCACAACAATGCTCCAGACCAAAACCACAACTGGTTCCCCAAACTCTCCAGACCAACCCGAACCCCACACCAAGGTACCTGTAGCTGTCTGAGGCTGTCTGAGGCAACTCCTGCCATCCGGACTTGACACCAAGATTTCCATACTCCTGCCCGACACCCCCCCTTCATCAAATCGCATCACATGATCAGTGTAGTGCTAAGTGTTCTTTGCAAAATCCATGGGAAAGGAGGTCAACAAAAGGTGCTCTGTATTAAAAATAACCTCCAATGAATAGAAAGATAATAAAATAGGTTGTAAAAAATAAACGTTAATTTTAGTAAAGGAAAAGGAAAAAAAATAAAAACAAATAAATAACTTTTTTTTTTCAGTGTGAAAAACAATCCCTTCTTAATGTAATACCAACTATTACAAACCATGTAAATAAAAATTCCCAACCTGTGCAAACAATACACTTAGTCCAATATCATCAATCTTCAAACTGTACATAAAAAATTCTTTGAATCTTTTGAAATCTGATACATGTATATAAGAAGAAGAAAAAAAAAAGTAAGCCGGATAGCCCGGCACCTGTTCAGTCTTCTCCTATTTTTAAGTATTTCTGTCACTTTGTAATTCTAATTCTTGCATTCTTGTCCTTGTAATGTCATGCTTTTCTTCAATAAAAACAAACAAAAAAAGCAGAGGTGGAGCTTCGGATTGCAAGAGAGCTACACCTGCGCTGGTTCCCTCCCCGATTCAACCTGTTACCTGTTCTTACCGTGAATGTGGCAGCGCTGTGTTTGGAGTCTGGGCAGTGGGTGATCGAGACGTGGTGGCTATGTGCACCCTGGATTGTGGGTGTGGTGAACTGTGGAAGCCTGGACAGTGAGTGTCAGGCTGTGTTAGGACGGTGCAGCCTGGACTTCCTGGCGCTGATAGGAGCGTCGTGGAGCTCCGAGTGGAGCGAAGGGCCTGCGGTGAGGTGAGGCCTGTTCCTTGGGAGACGACTCTCGGAGTGCAAGGAGGGTGAGACAGAGATGTGCGAGACACCTCTGTGCTAGACTGAGACAGAGAGAACGTCTTGGTCCTATCTTCCGTTACTGCAGAGAGGTGAATCCAGTGTTGCAAGTATGGATACGAAAGTATCCTTTGAATACTTTTTGATGTTACTGGTACGTTTTTACGACGATGAGCAAAAGGATACGAAATTTTATGAATGGCCAAAAATGGATACATTTTGCTACTTTTTATAGAGAATTGGATACTTTTCAATATCCACTTTATTATTTATTATTTTTGGCAAAATGTGGTTAGTTAATTTACCCTTATTTTCTAGTAATATATTAACTACTTCGTAAGTGTGGACAATGGGGAGTTAAATCAGTAAACACGTCATGGGCTTGTTGACTCGTTCTGTTCACGTTCGAGAGTTGGGACCCGAAAGTCCAGCTCCAGCTAAGTGCTAAACTCAGTGTCTGACTGACTCTGTTTCTGAGGAAGTTAATTACACTGCTTGTGTCAGACAAATGGAATGTCTCTTACGCTGGCTTCAGAAAGGTAATAGTAAGATTAATTAAAGTTTTTGATAAGGTATATGAGTAGCTAACAATAACATATCGTATCATGGTTACTGTTGCTTTTATTTATTTTTTCTTCAATAGTTTACTTTTTTATGCAGACGTTAAGTTGCATATCATAAGTGTGTACAGTTAATATACTAGTTACATATATTATATAGTATTATTAAATGATTCAGGGAGGAAGGATGATGGTGAAAATAGGCGCACGGACAAACCCTCTGTCTCAGACTCTGATAATCCTGAAGCTGATCCAGATGACTCACTGGCACAACCATCATCCTCTATTGAAATGAGCGATGTAGGTGAAGAAGCTCCATCATCCACTCCTGGGTCTAGTGGTATTTCTGGTTAGTTAATTTACCCTTATTTTCCAGTAATTCTTTAAAACAATTAATTGTCTGAAACAAGCAAAATTAAGAAATTTTGAACTTTCGTCTATTACAGAAACCCATCCGATAACGTAAGAAATAGGTTCTGGGGGAGCTGTAGATGAAGAGGTACTATACTGTACATGCTTAACACTCAGTCTCTCTTAATTAAGGTAGGACTGAAGAAGGCGCTGTTGAGTTCGAGGAATCTGTCAGAGAGGTTGAAGCTGATACTCCTCTAATTGAGGATTCGGATGAATCAGAAACAGATGACAGTCAGCCACCAGCTACTGAGAAGTCAACCTCTCGTAAGCGTGTGTCAAACCCTAGTTCATCCAAAAAGTCAACACCTCCGGAAAAGAGGATAAAGAAATATGCTATGAAGTGGTCAGAAGATCCTAAGCTTGCATGTTTCTCCAGGTATGAAGGAGATAGAGAAGAAATGAAAGGAAAAGCATTTTGTAATATTTGCGCTAAATTAATTGAAGGGACAGTTTTTCATATGCATGGGCATCTGAAAACTAAATATCATACAAACAGAGCAAAGTCTGTGAAATCCCCTTCTGTACCATCTCTATTTGAAAAGAAAAATCTACCTGCAAGGGATGCAGAAAAAAATTAGACTAATGTTGCTCAAATTTCTTTGTGAACACAATATTTCTTTTAATGTCATGGACCATCTAATGAAAGTTTTGAAACATGGAGTCACTGATTCTCAAATTATAAAATCTGTAAGGTGTGGAAGACAAACTTCACGAGAAATAGTAGTGAAATGTATAGGCAATGAAAGCTTGAAGGAAATTGTAGCATGCTTAAAGACACACAAATATTCCATAATTGTAGATGAGAGCACTGATGTATCCACTACAAAGCAGTTAGCCATTGTTGTCAGAGTAGTGAACACTCAGCAGTGTACAGTTGAAGACAAATTTTTACAATTGCTAGATGTAGAAGATTCCAGTGCTGAAGGACTGTTTCACCTATTGAGTACTTTTTTTGATGAAAATGGCATTCCATTTGAAAATATGCTTGGATTTGCTGCTGACAATGCGTCAGTCATGGTGGGGAGTATGGGTGGTTTAAAGGCAAAATTGCTGGATAGAGTCCTTCATTTGTTTGTAATTGGATGTATTTGCCATTCATTAAATCTCTGTTCCTCTGCAGCCTGTCTTAAGCTTCCAAGTTCTGTAGAAACATTGTGTAAAGATATACATAACTTCATTAATCACAGCCCGAAGAGACTGTTGAAGTTTAAGGAATTTCAACAATTTGTTAGAGTTGATGTACTAAATACTAGTCAAACAAGATGGCTTTCCCTAGAATCAGTTGTTAACAGAACACTAGAACAATGGTTAGCACTAATTCTTTTCTTTCAGTCAGAAGCCTTGGAATCTCAAGTACAGTCTGCAGTGCATATACAGGAGGAGGCAGTAGACACCTGCCGAAACGATAATTACTCCCAGTGAGGTCTAAATCACTGTTCAGGGGGTGCTGTGAACTTATCATTAAACCCAGCTGTGACCTCACTGAACGTTTCCCTTTGTGTCTCACAACACAAGGGGGCAGTCACAGCCTGCCCTCTAAAGACAACTCTCTTCCTCCACAGAAAACTACAAGCACCTAATAACACACACACCCTTCACTCAAAAATTTTAAAATCATCATGGCGACTCCTACACCAGCCTCGGAGTCCCCATCTGGGGAGGGGACCATAAATGTCCCCAGGTCGGACTGCCTTTCTGTCGACGACCCTAAGTGTCTTGACATCCCCCTCAACTTTTTCTTCATTAACTTCTGCAACATTCGCGGTCTAAGATCTAATTTTCAATCTGTATAACACCACCTCTCCTCTTCTAAACCTCATCTTCTTTTCCTCACTGAAACTCAGGTGTCTGAGGCAACTGACAGTAGCCCCTTTTCTGTTCCCTCCTACTTTCTATATCCTCATTTTCGATCCAAAGCTGGATGCTGCATGTATATGCGCTATGAGTTAACCTGCTCTTGTGCCCACGCTCTTGAATCTTCCGAGTTTTCCACCATCTGGCTACGACTACAGAGTCACTCTCATACTAAATTTCTCTGTGCTGTATACCTCTCACCTAACTCCTCTGACTATAAGAAATTCTTTGACTACTTAACTTCCAAAGTGGATAGTGTCTGGCATGGAGGCATACATTCCTCACTCTTTTTCTCGTCCTAAACCTTTTAAACCTTGGTTTAACACAGCTTGTTCTCGTGTTATACATGATAGAGAGGTGGCCCACAAAAGGTACTTAAGCCTTCCATCACCAGAATCTCATGCACTTTATATTTCTGCCCGGAACCATGCCAAGTCTGTTCTCCATCTAGCCAAAAAACTCCTTCATTAACAGAAAATGTCAAAACCTTTCAAGATCTAACTCCCCTCGTGATTTCTGGCATCTAGCCAAAAATATCTCCAATAACTTTGCTTCTTCTTTCCCTCCTCTATTTCAACCAGATGGCACCACTGCTATCACATCTATTTCTAAAGCTGAACTCTTTGCTCAAACCTTTGCTAAAAACTCTACCTTGGACGATTCTGGGCTTGTTCCTCCCTCTCCTCCACCCTCTGACTACTTCATGCCACCTATTAAAATTCTTCGCAATGATGTTTTCCATGCCCTCGCTGGCCTAAACCATCGGAAGGCTTATGGACCTGATGGGGTCCCTCCTATTGTTCTCCGAAACTGTGCCTCCGTGCTTGCACCTTGCTTAGTCAAACTCTTTCAGCTCTGTCTGTCAACATCTACCTTTCCTTCTTGCTGGAAGTGTGCCTACATTCAACCTGTTCCTAAAAAGGGTGACCGTTCTAATCCCTCAAACTACCGTCCTATTGCTTTAATTTCCTGCCTATCTAAAGTTTTTGAATCTATCCTCAACAGGAAGATTCTTAAACATCTATCACTTCACAATCTTCTATCTGATCGCCAGTATGGGTTCCGTCAAAGCCGCTCTACTGGTGATCTTCTGGCTTCCCTTACTGAGTCTTTATCATCCTCCTTTAGAGATTTTGGTGAAACTTTTGCTGTTGCCTTGGACATATCAAAAGCTTTTGATAGAGTCTGGCACAAAGCTTTGATTTCCAAACTACCCTCCTACGGTTTCTATCCTTCTCTCTGTAACTTCATCTCAAGTTTCCTTTCTGACCGTTCTATTGCTGCTGTGGTAGACGGTCACTGTTCTTCTCCTAAATCTATTAACAGTTGTGTTCCTCAGGGTTCTGTCCTGTCACCCACTCTATTCTTATTATTCATTAATGATCTTCTAAACCAAACTTCTTGTCCTATCCACTCCTACGCTGATGATACCACCCTGCACTTTTCCACGTCTTTTCATAGACGTCCAACCCTTCAGGAGGTAAACATATCACGCAGGGAAGCCACAGAACGCCTGACTTCTGATCTTTCTAAAATTTCTGATTGGGGCAGATCAAACTTGGTATTGTTCAATGTCTCAAAAACTCAATTCCTCCATCTATCAACTCGACACAACCTTCCAGACAACTATCCCCTCTTCTTCAATGACACTCAACTGTCCCCCTCTTCTACACTGAACATCCTCGGTGTGTCCTTTACTTATAATCTGAACTGGAAACTTCACATCTCATCACTAGCTAAAACAGCATCTATGAAGTTAGGTGTTCTAAGACGTCTCCGCCAGTTTTTCTCACACCCCCAGCTGCTAACTCTGTACAAGGGCCTTATCCGTCCATGTATGGAGTATGCTTCACATGTCTGGGGGGGGTTCCACTCATACTGCTCTTCTAGACAGGATGGAATCAAAAGCTTTTCGTCTCATCAACTCCTTTCCTCTAACTGACTGTCTTCAGCCTCTCTCTCATCGCCGAAATGTTACATCTCTAGCTGTCTCCTACCGATATTTTCATGCTAGCTGCTCTTCTGATCTTGCTAACTGCATGCCTCTCCTCCTTCCGCGGCCTCGCTGCACAAGACTTTCTTCTTTCTCTCACCACTATTCTGTCCACCTCTCTAACGCAAGAGTTAACCAGTATTCTCAATCATTCATCCCTTTCTCTGGTAAACTCTGGAACTCCCTGCCTGCTTCTGTATTTCCACCTTCCTATGACTTGAATTCCTTCAAGAGGGAGGTTTCAAGACACTTATTCATCAATTTTTGACCACTGCTTTGACCCTTTTATGGGACTGGCATTTCAGTGGGCATTTTTTTTATTAGATTTTTGTTGCCCTTGGCCAGTGTCCTTCCTATAGAAAAAAAAAAAAAAAAAAAAAAAAAAAAAAAAAAAAAATATATATATATATATATATATATATATATATATATATATATATATATATATATATATATATATATATATATATATATATATATATATATATATATATATATATATATATATATATATATATATATATATATATATATATATATATATATATATATATATATATATATATATATATATATATATATATATATATATATATATATATATATATATATATATATATATATATATATATATATATATATATATATATATATATATATATATATATATACTGAATGCCTTGAACAATACTCTGTTCAAAATGTATTTTACTTTCCTTGGGTATATTCTGCCCATTATCAATAAGATGAACAGAGAATTTCAAAGTGAATCAGTCATGATACACACTGCATATTCTAACATCTGTGCCTTTTATAGGACTATTCTGAGCAATTATATAAAGAAAGACATACTAAAATCAAAGTCAGATCCATTTGAAGTGGAATTTAAAGACTGTTCCAATTTCCTGCTTGAAAATGTGTGGTACTTTGGCAGCAAAGTAGAGAGTATGCTGGCAGATAAAAATGTGTTAGGGGAACTTGGATCTGAAGCTTCCAGATTTCGGGTGAGATGTCTGGATTTTTATGTAGAGCTATCAAAGCAAATCAGTAAAAAAATTCAAAGGTTTGAGTGATGTACTCCCGTTGTTAAATGCCTGTGACCTTGCCATAGCAAGAGAAAATAGAGTTACAAGTCTAGTGCCACTGTTCAAAAAATTTCCTCAGCAGATTAAAGAATCAGAATATGATGTTTGCAATGATGAATGGCGGTCACTTACTTTTCATGAAGATGCTTTGAGTACATCAAGTAACCCCACCGAGTTTTGGTGTTCAGTACTAAAACTTAAGACTAGTGATGGAACACCTGTGTTTCCAAATCTAGCTGAGTTAATGGTAAATTTGTTAGTCCTACCACATTCATCAGCTGCAGTGGAGAGAAATTTTTCACAAGTAAAATTAATAAAGACAGACCTAAGAAATAGACTGAACACAGAGTCAATAAATGCACTTTTGTTAAGGTAACGGGGGAGCAGTTCCATGTTATGAATGGGAGCCAAGTTCCTTGATAAGATCTGTTCAAAATGTGTTCATTGAGGCTAAGCAAAGTATATAGGTAGCTTCATAGGCAGAAAAAGAAAGTCTGCGTTTGTAGTTTTATCATTTTTTTTCTTTAAATTAAGGTTATCAGATATTCATATTTTGTACTTTGTAATATTAATGTAGCCTAAGTTAGAGAATAAGTTGTGGGGGCTATCCAAATACAGCCTGCCATTGAAGGTATTAACAAATCTGTGTGCAATTGTAGTAGCCTACTGGCATCATTTATTTTTTTCTAATAAAGTGCACTTATACATAAATATAATGTTTTGGAAGACCCAATCAAAGGGTTTATATTAATGCTCCAAATGTGTAGTGAACAACATTTCTCCACCACTAGGCAGCAGTAAGCAGCTTGGCTGCCAACCGTATGATATCTATAACACCATGGTAAGAAATAAGTTATTTGTAATCATAGTTTTCATGAACTATAGGGCATATCGTAAAGAAAACAATATTGGATACTTTTTGGATACCATTTTGCATTGTATGCATACGTTTTGTATATTTTGGATACGTTTTTGGATACGTTTATATTTTTCTCACTTCCAACACTGCGCTGGACCCGAGCAGAGCGCGAGGGGCGGGAGGTGCAGACAACAGTAAGGGGTGGGGTTGTTAGCCTGAGTCACCTTGAAAAGCAGGGCGGCACATCAAAACCCTACGTAGCTCATAAAGTGTTTATCTAATAATCTAAAATCTAAAAAAACTTAAAACCTGCACAAGTTTTTTACACTAAAATCCTTCACAGGGGTTTACACCAAAAATCTTTACAGATTTTTAACATCAAAAACCTGCACAGATTTTTACACCAAAAACCGGCACAGATTTTTACAACAAAATCGTGCACAGTTTTTTACACCAAAAACCTGCACATGTTTTTACACCATAAACCTGGTCAGCTTTTTACACCAAAAACCTGTACAGGTTTTTAAACTATAAACTTGCACAGGTTTTTTACACCAAAAACCTGCACAGGTTTTTACACCAAAAACCTGCAGAGGTTTTTACACGAAAAACCTGCACATGTTTTACACCAAACACCCGCACAGCTTTTTACACCAAAAACCTGCACATGTTTTTACTCCAAAAACCTGCAGAAGTTTTTACACCAAAAACCTGCACAGGTTTTTACACCAAAAACTTGCTCAGGTTTTACACATCATAACCTAACCTAACCTAACGTAACCAAACCTGCACATGTTTTTACACCAAAAACTTGCACAGGTTTTTACACCAAAAACCTGCACAGGTTTTTACACCAAAATCCTGCACAGATTCTTACACTAAAAACTTGCACAGGTTTTTACACCAAAAATTTGCTCATGTTTATACACAAAAAACCTCTACAGTTTTCTTACACCAAAAACCTGCACAGGTTTTTACTCCAAAAACCTGGAGAGGTTTTTTACACAAAAAAACCTACACAGGTTTTTTACACTAAAAACCTGCACAGTTTTATTACACCAAAAACCTACAGAGGGTTTTACACCAAAAACCGGCACAGGTTTTTACACCAAAAACCTGCACAGGTTTTTACACCAAAAACCGGCACAGATATTTACACCAAAAACCTCTACAGGTTTAACACCAAAAACCTGAACAGCTTTTTGGTGTCAAAACCTGTGCAGGTTTTTGGTGTTCATCTGATTAACCCTTAAAGAGGTACGTAGGGTTTTGAGGTAAAATACCTGTGCAGGTTTTTGGTGTTCATCCGATCAACCCTTAAAAAGCTATGCAGGTTTTTGGTGTAAAAACCTGTACAGGTTTTGGCACCAAAAACCTGCACGGGTTTTTACACAAAAAACATGCATAGGTTTTTCCACCAAAAACCTACACAGGTTTTTACGCCGAAAACATGCACAGGTTTTTACACCAAAAACCTGCACAGATTTTTACACTAAAAACCTGTACAGGTTTTTATACCAAAAACCTGCACAGGTTTTTACACCAAAAACCTGCACAGGAGGAGGCAGTAGACACCTGCCGAAACGATAATTACTCCCAGTGAGGTCTAAAGCACTGTTCAGGGGGTGCTGTGAACTTATCATTAAACCCAGCTGTGACCTCACTGAACGTTTCCCTTTGTGTCTCACAACACAAGGGGGCAGTCACAGCCTGCCCTCTAAAGACAACTCTCATCCTCCACACAAAACTACAAGCACCTAATAACACACACACCCTTCACTCAAAAAATTTTAAAATCATCATGGCGACTCCTACACCAGCCTCGGAGTCCCCATCTGGGGAGAGGACCATAAATGTCCCCAGGTCGGACTGCCTTTCTGTCGACGACCCTAAATGTCTTGACATCCCCCTCAACTTTTTCTTCATTAACTTCTGCAACATTCGCGGTCTAAGATCTAATTTTCAATCTGTAGAACACCACCTCTCCTCTTCTAAACCTCATCTTCTTTTCCTCACTGAAACTCAGGTGTCTGAGGCAACTGACAGTAGCCCCTTTTCTGTTCCCTCCTACTTTCTCTATACTCATTTTCGATCCAAAGCTGGATGCTGCATGTATGTGCGCAATGACTTAACCTGCTCTCGTGCCCACGCTCTTGAATCTTCCAAGTTTTCCACCATCTGGCTATGACTACAGAGTCACTCTCATACTAAATTTCTCTGTGCTGTATACCTCTCACCTAACTCCTCTGACTATAAGAAATTCTTTGACTACTTAACTTCCAAAGTGGAGCACATTCTGACCCTCTTCCCTTTTGCAGAGATCTCCATTCTTGGAGACTTCAATGGTCACCACCAGCTTTGGCTTTCCTCTCCCTTCACTGACCATCCTGGTGAACTAGCCTACAACTTTGCTATCCTCCATGACCTAGAGCAATTGGTGCAACACCCTACTCGTATTCCTGATCGTCTTGGAGATACGCCCAACATTCTTGACCTTTTCCTGACCTCTAATCCTTCTGCTTATGATGTCACCCTTTCTTCTCCGTTGGGCTCCTCCGATCATAATCTCATATCTTTATCTTGTCCTATCACTCCAATCCCTCCTCAGGATCCCGCTAAGTGAAGGTGCCTCTGGCGTTTTGCCTCTGCTAGTTGGGGGGACCTGAGGAGGTATTTTGCTGATTTTCCTTGGAATGACTACTGCTTCCGTGTCAGAGACCCGTCTTTGTGGGCTGAGCGCATAACGGAGGTGATAGTGTCTGGCATGGAGGCATATATTCCTCACTCTTTTTCTCGTCCTAAACCTTCTAAACCTTGGTTTAACACAGCTTGTTCTCGTGCTATACATGATAGAGAGGTACCCCACAAAAGGTACTTAAGCCTTCCATCACCAGAATCTCATGCACTTTATATTTCTGCCCGGAACCATGCCAAGTCTGTTCTCCAACTAGCCAAAAACTCTTTCATTAACAGAAAATGTCAAAATCTTTCAAGATCTAACTCCCCTCGTGATTTCTGGCATCTAGCCAAAAATATCTCCAATAACTTTGCTTCTTCTTTCCCTCCTCTATTTCAGCCAGATGGCACCACTGCTATCACATCTATTTCTAAAGCTGAACTCTTTGCTCAAACCTTTGCTAAAAACTCTACCTTGGACGATTCTGGGCTTGTTCCTCCCTCTCCTCCACTGTCTGACTACTTCATGCCACCTATTAAAATTCTTCGCAATGATGTTTTCCATGCCCTCGCTGGCCTAAACCCTCGGAAGGCTCATGGACCTGATGGGGTCCCTCCTATTGTTCTCCGAAACTGTGCCTCCGTGCTTGCACCTTGCCTAGTCAAACTCTTTCAGCTCTGTCTGTCAACATCTACCTTTCCTTCTTGCTGGAAGTTTGCCTACATTCAACCTGTTCCTAAAAAGGGTGACCGTTCTAATCCTTCAAACTACCGTCCTATTGCTCTAATTTCCTGCCTATCTAAAGTTTTTGAATCTATCCTCAACAGGAAGATTCTTAAACATCTATCACTTCACAACCTTCTATCTGATCGCCAGTATGGGTTCCGTCAAGGCCGCTCTACTGGTGATCTTCTGGCTTTCCTTACTGAGTCTTGGTCATCCTCTTTTAGAGATTTTGGTGAAACTTTTGCTGTTGCCTTGGACATATCAAAAGCTTTTGATAGAGTCTGGCACAAAGCTTTGATTTCCAAACTACCCTCCTACGGTTTCTATCCTTCTCTCTGTAACTTCATCTCAAGTTTCCTTTCTGACCGTTCTATTGCTGCTGTGGTAGACGGTCATTGTTCTTCTCCTAAATCTATTAACAGTGGTGTTCCTCAGGGTTCTGTCCTGTCACCCACTCTGTTCTTATTATTCATTAATGATCTTCTAAACCAAACTTCTTGTCCTATCCACTCCTACGCTGATGATACCACCCTGCACATTTCCACGTCTTTTCATAGACGTCCAACCCTTCAGGAGGTAAACATATCACGCAGGGAAGCCACAGAACGCCCGACTTCTGATCTTTCTAAAATTTCTGATTGGGGCAGAGCAAACTTGGTATTGTTCAATGTCTCAAAAACTCAATTCCTCCATCTATCAACTCGACACAACCTTCCAGACAACTATCCCCTCTTCTTCAATGACACTCAACTGTCTCCCTCTTCTACACTGAACATCCTCGGTCTGTCCTTTACTTATAATCTGAACTGGAAACTTCACATCTCATCTCTAGCTAAAACAGCATCTATGAAGTTAGGTGTTCTGAGACGTCTCCGCCAGTTTTTCTCACCCCTCCAGCTGCTAACTCTGTACAAGGGCCCTATCCGTTCATGTATGGAGTATGCTTCACATGTCTGGGGGGATTCCACTCATACTGCTCTTCTAGACAGGGTGGAATCAAAAACTTTTCGTCTCATCAACTTCTCTCCTCTAACTGACTGTCTTCAGCCTGTCTCTCACCGCCGCAATGTTGCATATCTAGCTGTCTTCTACCGCTATTTTCATGCTAACTGCTCTTCTGATCTTGCTAACTGCATGCCTCCCCTCCTTCTGCGGCCTCGCTGCACAAGACTTTCTTCTTTCTCTCACCCCTATTCTGTCCACCTCTCTAACGCAAGAGTTAACCAGTATTCTCAATCATTCATCCCTTTCTCTGGTAAACCTGCACAGGTTTTTATACCAAAAACCTGCACAGGTTTTTACACCAAAAACCTGCACAGGTTTATACACTTAAAGGCAGGTCCACACGCTACGTTTTGCACAACCTTTTGTCAGCACAGTTCAAGATGTTGCAGATAAAACGTTGTGTGTAGACGGGAAAACTGCGCAGTTTTGACTCCAGCGCAAGACTGTACAGTTGCAGCGATAACTGAGCTAGGAGAGCATAGATATCCGTGAACTGTGCGGACAAGTCGGAACTTGTAGACGGTAGCGCCGTCTTTCGTTTCATTTTGTGCCTCAGTTTTAATTCAACAGGCGACAATGGCTGACCTTAGGCAGTGTTCTCGGGATCTCCTCACAGAATTCATTGCATTAAAACGAAAGTTTCCCATGCATATGGCGTGTCAAATTAAAGGACTATAGTGACCGGGATAAAAAGGGGATGGCTTATGAAAGCTTAGTGGAAAAATTCAAAGAAATTGATAAAAATGCCAACAGAGAAAAGGTGGTAAAAAAAATAAGTTCTTCGATTTTACTTAATGCTTGTTTGGAGATGATTGTTGTGAATTCAAGGTCTTTGTAACTTCTGCCAGTTGCCAAAAATCTTAACGTTGCTGTTAGCCTTTCATGTGGTGAAATTGCTGTTTTCACACACGTATTTTCTTTAATGATATGGGGTGTCACTAGTTCCAATAAATAAGTATGTGTTTCTATGTCCATTCGCAAGTAATTGTGCCAATCATTAGGCTCATCACGTAGTTCACACAGTAATTTAATATGAGAGAAATTGTGTCTTTTCAAAAGCCACTTTCGCGACCACTTTGAACGCCGGGTACTTCTGAGACGTTCCAATTTTTTTTTTTTTTTTTTTTTCACAACACAACATGTCAAAATTGACAAAAGGAGTACCTCCTCCATGACGATGTTAACAAAACTGAGCGAAATTGGTGCAAACATCATGATACCGTGTAGACGCAATAAAATTGTAAGGTTTTCATTCCGTCTTAAGACTGCGCAGACATAAGATTGTGCAAAACGTAGCGTGTGGACGCGCAATAAAATTGTAAGGTTTTCATTCCGTCTTAAGACTGCGCAGACAAAAGATTGTGCAAAACGTAGCGTGTGGACCTGCCTCAAAACCGGCACAGATTTTTACATCAAAAACCTGCACAGGTTTTTACACCAAAAACCTGCAGAGGTTTTTACACCAAAAACCTGTACAGGTTTTTATATTAAAAACTTGCACAGGTTTTTTTTTTTTACCAGAAATACATTCGCAGGTTTTTACATTAAAAAGCTCTGCAGATTTTTATACCAAAAACCTGTGCAGTTTTTTTTTACACCAAAAACCTGAACAGCTTTTTACACCAAAAACCTGCGCAGCTTTTTACACGAAAAACCTGCATATGTTTTCACACCAATAAACCTACACATATTTTTTATTCGAAAAAACCTGGATAGGTTTTTACACCAAAAACCTTCACAGGTTTTTACACCAAAAACCGGCACATATTTTTACTCCAAAAACCTGCACTGATTTTGACACCAAAAACATTCACAGTTTTTTATACCAAAATCCTGTACACTTTTTTACACCAAAAACCTGCACAATTTTTTACACCAAAAACCTGCACAGGTTTTTACTCCAAAAACCTGCACAGGTTTTTACACCAAAAACCTGCACAGGTTTTACACCAAAAACCTGCACAAATTTTTGCTACAAAAACCTTTACAGATTTTTACACCAAAAACCTGCATAGCTTTTTAAGGGTTGATCGGATGAACACCAAAAACCTGCACAGGTTTTTATATCAAAACGCTATGTAGCTCTTTAAGTGTTGATCTAAAAACCTAAAACCTAAAAAAACTAAAAACCTGCACAGGTTTTTATATCAAAACCCTATGTAGCTCTTTAAGTGTTGATCTAAAAACCTAAAACCTAAAAAAACTAAAAATCTGCACAGGTTTTTTACAATAAAATCCTGCACTGGTTTTTACACCAAAAATCTTTACAGATTTTTAACACCAAAAACCTACACAGATATTTACACCAAAAACCGGCACAGATTTTTACAACAAAATCGTGCACAGTTTTTTACACCAAAAACCTGCACATGTTTTTAAACCATAAACTTGCACAGGTTTTCACAGCAAAACTCTGCACAGGTTTTTTATACCAATAACCTGCCTAGGTTTTTACACCAAAATCTACACATGTTTTTACACGAAAAACCTGCACATGTTTTACACCAAAAACCTGCACAGCTTTTTACACCAAAAACCTGCACATTTTTTTACATCAAAAACCTGCAGAGGTTTTTACACAAAAAACCTGCACAGGTTTTTACACCAAAAACCTGCACAGGTTTTTACACCAAAAACTTCCTCAGGTTTTACACCAAAAAGCTGCACAGGTTTTTATATCAAAACCCTACGTAGCTATTTAAGGGTTGATCGGATAAACACCAAAAACATGCACAGGTTTTTTACACAAAAAACCTGTACAGGTTTTTACACCAAAAACCTGCACAGATTCTTACACCAAAAACTTGCACAGGTTTTTACACTAAAAACTTGCTCAGGTTTTTACACAAAAAAACCTCTACAGTTTCCTTACACCAAAAACCTGCACAGGTTTTTCGTGTAAAAACCTGTACAGGTTTCTACACCAAAAACCTGCACAGATTCTTACACCAAAAACTTGCACAGGTTTTTACATCAAGAACATCCAGAGGTTTTTACACCAAAAACCTGCACAGGTTTTTACACAAAAATCCTGCACAGGTTTTACACCAAAAACCTGCAGAGATTTTTACACTAAAAACCTGCACAGGTTTTTATACCAAAAACTTGCTCACATTTTACACCAAAACCTGCACAGGTTTTTTACACCAAAAACCTTCACAGGTTATTACATCAAAAACTTACTCAGGTTCTTACACCAAAAACCTTCACTAATTTTTACACCAAAAAAAAATTGCATATGTTTTTATACAAAAAAACTGCACAGGTTCTTACATCAAAAACCTGCACAGGTTTTTACACCAAAAACCTGCACTTTTTTTTTTTTTCACACCAAAAACCTCCACAGGTTCCTATACCGAAAACCTTCACAGGTTTTTACTCCAAAAAGCTGTAGAGGTTTTTTACAAAAAGCTACACAGGTTTTTTATACTAAAAACCTGCACAGGTTTTGACACCAAAAACATTCACAGGTTTTTACACCAAAAACCTGTACAAATTTTTACACCAAAAACCTGCACAATTTTTTTACACGGAAAACCTGCACAGGTTTTTACACCAAAAATCTGCACAGGTTTTATACCAAAAACCTGCATAGCTTTTTACTCCAAAAACCTTTACAGGCTTTTACACCAAAAATCTGCACAGCTTTTTAAGTGTTGATCGGATGAACACCAAAAACCTGCACAGGTTTTTACATCAAAACCCTACGTAGCTCTTTAAGTGTTGATCTAAATACCTAAAACCTAAAAAAAACTAAAAACCTGCACATGCTTTTTTACACTAAAAACCTGCACAGGTTTTTACACCAAAAATCTTTACAGATTTTTAACACCAAAACCCTGCACAGGTTTTTACACTCAAAACCTGCACAGGTTTTCAGACCAAAAACGTGCACAGGTTTTTTACTTGAAAAATCTGCACAGGTTTTTACACCAAAAACCTGCACTGGTTTTTACACGAAAAACCTGCACAGGTTTTTACACCAAAAACCTGCACAGATTTTTACACCAAAAACCGGCACAGATTTTTTACACCAAAAACCTGCACATTTTTTACACCAAAAACCTGCTCAGGTTTTTACACCAAAAACCAGCACAGGTTCTTATAATAAAAAACCTGCACATGTTTTTACACCAAAAAACCTGCACATGATTTTTACACCATAAACCTGCACAGGTTTTTTACAAGAAAAACCTGCACAGGTTTTCATACCAAAAACCTGCACAGGTTTCTACACCAAAAACCTGCACAGATTTTTACACCTAAAACTGGCACAGATTTTTACACCAAAAACCTGCACATTTTTTACACCAAAAACCTGGACAGGTTTTTACACGAAAAACCTGCACAGTTTTTTGTATAAAAAATCTGCACATGTTTCTTACACCAGAAACATTCGCATGTTTTTTTTTCATTAAAAAGCTGTGCAGGTTTTTATGCCAAATACCTTCGCAGGTTTTTTACACCAAAAACCTGCACAGATTTTTACACCAAAAACCTGCGCAGCTTTTTACACCAAAAACCTGCACAGGTTTTCCACCAATAACCTGTACAGGTTTTTACTCCAAAAATCTGCACAGCTTTTGAAGGGTTGATTGGATGAACACCAAAAATCTGCACAGGTTTTTTACATCAAATCCCTGCACAGCTTTTTAACGGTTGATCTGATGAACAACAAAAACCTGCACAGGTTTTTTACACCAAAACCCCGCACAGCTTTTTTAGTGTTGATCAGACGAACACCAACATCCCTGCGCAAGTTTTTTAGTGTTGATCAGATGAACACTAAAATCCTGCACAGGTTTTTACATCAAAAACATTCCTAGTTTTTTTTTTTAGAGTTGATCGGATGAACACCAAAAACTTTGCTCAGGTTTTTTAGCCTTAATCAGATGAACACGAAAAACCTGCACAGCTTTTTACACCAAAATCCTGCACAGCTTTTTTAAGGGTTGATCGGATGGACACTAAAAACCCTGCGCAGCTTTTTTAGGGGTGATCATATGAACACCAAAAACCTGCACACGTTTTTCCATGAAAATCCTGCGCAGCTTTTTAGGTTTTGATCATGAACACCAAAAACCTGCACAGGTTTTACACCAAAAACCCTGCACAGCTTTTTTAGTGTTGATCAAATGAACACCAAAACCCTCCGCAGGTTTTTTAGTGTTGATCGGATGAACACCAAAAACCTGCACAGGTTTTTATATAAAAAACCTGCGCAGGTTTTTTTAGTATTGATCGGATGAACACTAAAAATCCTGCATAGTTTTTTGTGTTGATTGAATGAACACCAAAAACCCTGCGCAGATTTTTTACTGTTGCACAGGTTTTTTACATCAAAACCCTGCGCAGCTTTTTTAGTGTTGATCTGATGAACACCAAAAACCTGCACATGTTTTTATATCAAAACCCTTCGCAGCTTTTTTTGTGTTGATCGGATGAACACCAAAAACCTGCACAGGTTTTTACATCAAAACCCTTCACAGCTTTTTTAGTGTTGACCGGATGAACACCAAAAACTTGTGTTGGTTTTTTACACCAAAAACCCTGCGCAGCTTTTTAAGGGTTGATCGGATGAACACCAAAAACCTGTATTGGTTTTTACACCAAAACCCCGCGCAGCTTTTTAAGGGTTGATCAGATGAACACCAAAATACCTGCACAAGTTTTTACACCAAAAACCCTGCGCAGCTTTTTAAGGGTTGATCGGATGAACATCAAAAACCTGTACAGGTTTTTACACCAAAAACCCTGCGCAGCTTTTTAAGGGTTGATTGGATGAACACCAAAAACCTGCACAGGTTTTTACACCAAAAACCATGCGCAGGTTTTTTTTGTGTTGATCAGATGAACACCAAAATCCTGCACAGCTTTTTACACCAAAACCCTGTGCAGCTTTTTTAGTGTTCATCAGATGAACACCAAAACCCTGTGCAGCTTTTTTGTAGTGTTGATTAGATTAACACTAAAAACCCTCTGCAGCTTTTTGCACCAAACCCTGCGCAGCTCTTACAGAGTAAAGTTAACAGATGTTGTGAGAGAGACTCAGTAGATATAGAGAGGCAGATCGAGAGAAATAGAAAAAGCTGCGCAGGTTTTTGGAGTTTTAATATTCTGATAAGCCCAATGATACTGACGACACCAGTTGAGACAGACTTGATCTAGAGTGGATATTTAAATTCAACTGAATGACTGGAGGAGGGTAGAGGAGCTACAGAGCTTGAACCCAGAGTCCTTCTTTCTGGTTGCACCCGCACGTGACCCTCCATCCCGAGCCCGACTCGGGTATCGTTGGGCTTTTCAGATTATTTTTCCTTTCTAATTAGACTTTTGAAAAGTCCTGCACAGCTTTTTGATATTTATTAGACCCTCTAAATTATGTTTGTTTTTTTCATTATTTTCATTCTTAAAAACTAAGCTGTTTGCTTTGATTTCAATCTTTCCGTCATTTGAAATGTTGAACGTCTTCTTTAACATGGTATCCGTCGGGTCTCTGATGAGCTTGGTCTCGGCCGCCTCTCTGAGCGAAGATATCGAGATTAGGGAATCCCAGAACACGGCTTCGGTGTTTGCATCTTTGATTTGAAAAGATGACGTCTTGGTCCCCACGGCCGGCATGAGATCTTCGGTACCGAAGCCTGGGAGAGAGACTACGATATGTTCTAGTTTGTCGTGTCCGCTCAAAGAAGTCCGACTAACGTTGTGCGCAATAGAATGTTGCATGCCCGCGGCGCCGACGAAAGATGCCGCCCTCTTCTTATTATTAATCTTCTTTAGTACCGAATTGAGATCGTTATTGTCCAACAATGTCTGGAAACCGTCATCGTTGTTGTATTCTATAGTAAGCGCGCGAGAGACAGCATACTCCCAAGACGAGTCAACAGCAGCCTGAGTTCTGGTGTTGTTAATAGCGCGTTTAGAGTTTCTTTTCTTGCCATCAGAGGGATCCTTAATAATAATCATCACGTTACCGCAAGTTTCGTAAAAGTTTCCAGGCACGAATATCGAAAAACATGCGTCCTTTGACGAGCTCTCGGCCCTCGATACCGCGCTGGCGACAGCGTCTTCCTGCTTCTTGTTGGCAATGTCTTGCAACACACCCAACAGGACATCGGAGATGTTCCGATCGTTATTATTATTATTATCCGGATTGAACGGAGTAAAGGGAATGTCAGACAGGATGTGTTTAGAGAAAGGCAAACCAGGTTCTATAAAAATAAAGTCTGTCCTCTCGTCAAAACAAGTTGATTCCACGGAGGTTTGTCTGCTGGATACGCTGCACACACCCATGTTGCTGGCTGCTTCGTTGATGAAATAGATTGCCAGCAGATGCCTACCAATGACTGGCGTAACGTCAAACAGTTTGTATAGGAATGAATCGGCTACGATTTCGTTCAGGAGACGTCTAACTTCACTCACCGCCCAGGCCCCCGAGCTGACAACGGCATCTATAAAGTTTGTCAAAAGACCGTCTGTTATGGACGCAATCGATCTAGTCTCTATGTTCTGTTGTGCCAACGCATTCATAAACATAAGTACGGGCAGAGTGATGGGCATATACCATTTATAACTCCTCCTTCCGGTCCATTTAGTTTCCAGACAAGTCTTGTCCATGAAGAGGACATCGCCTTTCATGTCGAACCTTCTATTCACGGCTTCGGCCACTTTACCGGCAAAACTCTGCTGTACTATCGGAGAAACGATCTTTTCGGATATGACAGAGAGCATGTCCGTAACAAAGTCGCTACCACCCGCATAGTTGTTGTCATACAATACATTGGTGATAAACCTAGAGCTATTGACTCTCCCTCACTAGAAGAGGACAACAGCATGTTTAACGTAATCAGGTCCACTTCGGGAACGAATCCTTCTCCTCCTACAAGCCTCCCCGAAGCATGCATCGGAATGATTGAAGTATAAAGTTGATCCACCGCCACAGTGAGCAGTTTGTGATATTTTTCTTTCTTCTTTATCAGAACTACACTGACCTGGACGTTCTGGCTAGCCACCGCTTCGTTGACGTGTATGTAGTTGCCGTTCATCTGAAAACAATTGACAGGAAGGGTATCATTGGAAGACATGATAGCATATTCGTAGTCGGACAGGGTATGATGATGATGATGGTCCTCGCCTTCAGGGAGTTACAGGGGTTTTTTCAACATTTTGTTGTTCGTAGGTGTCGTAGGTGTAGGTCGTAGGTGTCGTAGGTGTCGTTCACTGTCTTGGCCAGCTGTCTCAAAGAGTTCGATTTGGACATGGACGAAGTTGCGAAAAGATTTCTTTCTATATTCTCTCTATTTTTTTTTTCCAATCCTGTTCTTGCTGCTCTGAGCGTTTTTCAATTTTCAAGTCTACGACTTCGTCGTGCGACAGTTTAGAGATGATGAACTTGCCCGTAAAGTAATGACGCTTGGGGAGATCTTTGTACTGTTTGGTATTGGCTAGACCAGGAATGAAATAAGCAGATATGCTATCAGGAGAACGGGACTGATCAGCTTCTTCCAATTCTTTAATTTTGAAGAGGGAAGGATGCCTTTCTCCGGCTATTAGAAGAGTCGTATCCTTATCATCCCCTTTCATCATCACTAATCCCACATTTCTTCTTATTATTATTCTTTTCATTTGTCCTGTATGAATGTATCCTCAGACCGTCGACGAGCAATACGTTGGTATGCTTTAGTCTAAAGATAACATTTCTGGAGTTTCTATTCCTGGGGTAGTATCTGACGTCGGTGAATCCCAATTTGGCGCAAAAGACCCCGAGCGATAGACCGTCGAGGATCAGAACGTTGATGCGCTCGTCTTCCCAGTTCTCCGTATCGATGTGGGTAAACTCAATAAATTCGCTAATGATATTGCCTCCAGACAACATAGAAGAAAGCACTTCCCCTCTCCTGGTCTCCCAATCGTCTTTTTTTATCTCTAGCATTATAGGCAAGTTCTTGGATACGTTCTTGAGATTCTTGATGGTGTCTTTGGTGACCACCAGTTCGTTGCTGAACTCGGCGGAACGTCCAAGACAGAAATCTTCCTTGTTATCATCGAACTTATATTTTCCGAAGTTATTTCTTCTTTGGTGAACTCTGGTTTAGTCTCCATGATCAAGTACGACAGTTTGATGTCCACTCTGCGCTTCGAACGAGATAAGAAGTCGGCGGAATTGATTCTGCCGAGGGTGTAGTCCTTTGCAACCGTTTCGGCCATAGCAACGTTGAGTATAGGCGAGGAAGAATAAGGAGGTTGCCTAACGACGTCAGCAGCGAAAGTTGTTACAATCCCTCCTCTGTCTTTACTTTGCCGGCACAGGCAATAGTAAGGCAGCGGTGTCGCCATTCTGTTTCAAACGTGCTAAAGCTTCTCTCACAGCTCTAGGTTTTAAAGATATACGCAAGAATATGAACAAACACCCAAACACGATAGATACCAACAAAATTGAGAAAAGAATATAATCGCTGACGCTCGCCGCGTTGTCCTCTTCTCGGGCGGCCGCCAATTCTTTATAAGCGACGCTGCCCAATTCCTTCTCTAGATGAGCTTCGACGATCTTACCCATATCCTTTCTTGAAGACGGATGTGCTCAGTCACAAGGGAACCTCTGTTCCAGTAAATTTTTTATTCTCGCCTCGTGACAATCCATCTGATAGTCACACCCATGTCTCTGAGAAGAAGAAACAAAGAAAAGAATCCTACTTCTGAAGAGGTTAGAACCGCCCAAACTCGAGAAAATGAACGATCAAAACCGTAGCGCAAGCAATATTCATCATCCCCATTATGTGCAAGAGGGTAAATACGATGAGCCTATCGAACGGGAGGAAACTTTGAACGAGATTGATAACAAAGTCATCGAACTGGGGGAAGGGAGAAGAAAGCGTAAACAGCGAGAAATTAATTTGCAAGGCTATCGACAAAGGTTACGCGATTCAGACAATTTTGACCAGTTTGCAGATCGCCATAGCAAATGTGGAGAAGAACGTGCAGCGAATCAAAAACCTACTACACATGACTATGCGAACTCACAAACCTCCAAATGTTTGGCCCATGAACAGGCTATAATGAATGTTGTTTTTAGTCAATAAGATGACGTTTATATTAATGACCTATCCCATAGGATGGGACTGAGAAACAGAAGGCTCGCCGGGAACATGACTACTATCGCCGCTTCTTGGGTGTCTGTCGATGCCGCCTCTCCCCCTGACACTCCTCCTCCTTCCAACCCTAATAACACCCGAGAAGAAGAAAAAGAAAAAGAGGAGGAAGAGTTGGTAGAGGATTATGACAAGGACTATGGAGATTATGATGACGATGATGACAATAGTGAAGTTTTCAACGCCAGCTAATGATAATACAGGGGGGCCTAGCCTTAGTTCGTTGGGTCTCTCTGAGCTTAGCGACAACGAACGTGAAAGGGTAGAGGATGACGAAGAAGAGGAGGATGATGCAGATGTCAAAGGAGGGTGTGGGCATAGCTTTTTGAAACTGTCTAAACAAGAGGGTTCATCTATATTAGGATTTGCCCAAGGCGTCGCAATTACAATAAAATCCAGGATTTCAAAGAAACAGGCTTTGGCTTTCATGGCCCTCACCATTGCAGCTATCAAGGCGGCAGCTATTTCTTCTTCTTCTTCTTCCAACACACCAGAGGAGATTGCAGAGGATGAGGCGTTGGAAGAAAGGAATGATGTTCTAATCAATGATATTACCAATACTGTGATAGAATCTGTAGTACAAGAGATTGCTCATGAGATTGCTCATTGAAAGAACAGCAGCTATTTATTTTTTTTATGCAGGAGGAAACAATAAAAATATATTTTTAAGTGTTTTCAGTCTTTTATTGTCAAAATATTACAGAAAAATTTGAACATACAAATGTCAAAACACAAAAAGAAGGCTACTCAAAAAAATTAAATGGACCCTCTAACAGACAAGGGCTAGGACGTGGCCATACCATGCCCCACAGAACAGACATGTAGTAACGCCCGTCCTGATACGAAGCCCCTCCTCCTCACCAAGGCTCTAGTCCTGTGCTATAACATCCTCTTCTCCTCTCGGCACGCTATTCACATATTACAAGTCGGACACTTTCTCTTGACTTTTTCCCATTCCGTTATACACTGCTTATGATATACATGGTCACACTCTTCAATGTAGCATAGTTCTTTGACGGTTTCGTCCAGCTTTTTAAAGCAGATGGCGCATTTCTCGTCGCTATACGTCAAGTTCCGTCATTTCCTTTCACTTATCCTTTTCATCTTTTCTAACGTCTCTCTATCGTTGTTGGCTATGGCCGCGCACAACTTGACATACTCTTTCTTGAAGCTCCTCCAGTACATGATGCAGTAGCCTTTGGAGTACATCTAATCGACCGTAGCGTTGTTTGCATAGTTGAGCACACACCAGATGCTGTCCTTGTGTTCAAATAATGACACTTTTTTTATTCTGTCTGTTACCTCTACTACCCGAAGCGAATTCGCAAGCGCATCTGTTATGACAGATGGCCTGTTTGATGTTTCGCACTCCTCTGTAGGTGTACTCGTTGAATGTCAGGCCTACCCTATTCAGAGGCGCCGGGTTATCTCTGTTATAGTACAGTTTCCCATTCTAACGCCGCCTTCGCCAATAGTCTGATGGAAGGTTTGGCTGTTGTGGCGTTTCCCTGGTTGAAGAGTTTGGGAAACATTCCCGTTAGAACCATAACGTCGATCGTTCTAAGACAATTCGAACGTCCAAAGACCGTGTTGAACCCATCGTCTATGGGAAAATGTTTCTTGAAATCGTTCAGAACGCAAAAATTTATGTGCGCCACGGCCACCATGATGGGCGTAGCGCCGTCGTAGTGCCTTCTAAGAAGAGGCGTTTAATTTTTTTTCCGAATCCGTTCTCAGTCTCCACCATCCTTGATATGGGTTGACGGTCATCACCAACGAGTCCAGCGGTTTTCCTTCGTTCGTCAAAGGGGGCCCTCTCGCTATAAAGTGCATGACGTTCGGCTCCATTTTTCAAGAATGCGCACACAAAGTTATCATGTCGGACCGTGTCTGCCATCAGGTGCCTGAGACAGATAGCCGGGGTGTTGCCGTAGTACCGATATCGGCAGTTTATAGTCGCTCTGACGTTAGAGAGGGCCAGTATCTCATAGATATATAGCACATGTCATATAGCACATGTCAGGAAACGTTTCCACCAACACCTCCAGAGAGGTCGAAGGCGACGGTGGTCTTTCTTTTCTCATACTGGAAGTGGGGATAAACGAGGATGAGACCTGCTGGGTCACCATGTTCCTGATCATGCCCATAAATGCGGCCTTCTTGCCATCTTCGTTATTTTGAAAGGCGTTTCTGACGATGCAAACCAATGCGGTGTAACCGCATGGCGTCTATGGCCGCGTTGATGCTGTCTGTGGCGAATGCGCGCTTTTTCAGGTACTGTTTGATGCAAGACATGTAGACGTCGGACCCAACTTTATCAAACAGGTTCTTCTCGTAGAACGATCTCATGCGACCCTTCTCTGTAAAGTATCTGCACAACTTGTCCGAACTTATGTTCACCTCCGGATACTCGTGCTTGTAGCCTTCGTTGGGATCCAACAGCCAAGACACGATATCACAGGAGTGAAATCTGTTGTCATTGTTGTTATTCCTCGAAGGAAACACTTCAGCAACGTTGACAAGGTCCTTGAGTACCTTCAGTTCTCTTTCCTCTCCGTCGGGTATCGACGTTGTCTTTTTTCTAATGGATAAAGTTATAAAGGTTTGGGCCAGAAATGTGTAACCAGCGGGCGAGGACTCGTTTATCACGTCGTCGTGCGCCAGTCTTCCTATTCCATCGGCATTGGCCAGCACCGACACTCTGTTGAATACGAATAGTACAGTGGTCCCGAACGGAAAGTCCTTGCCCAATGAGAGTTCAATGGCCGGCCTAAGGGTTCTCTTGCAGTGAATCTTTCTGCATTTGTATAGAGGCCTAATGTTGTGTTTGATATCGGAAAGAAGCTTCTCCTTTACTCCTCCTCTGTTCTTTTCTAGACTCCTCACGGCCATGTCGAATCTGTCAATAGACTCGCTAAAGACGTAAAACGCTGGGAAACCTGCCATCAGAGGCTCGAAAAACCTGACGAGTGCCTCTTTAGTTTCGCTGCCGCCTGCGTCGGGTGAATCTTCCACGTCAATGAAAGAGCAGTAGCCACTTGTTTCGAGCCGCCTGAGGAGTTGCGCCAACGCTGTTTCGTTCTGCTTCCGCATTCTTCTAATTCTAGAGGCACCAACGAAGACGAGCCACTCTTGATGATGGCGACCCTTCCCCCTTCCGAACCAACTACGCATCTCCTCTTGGTTGCTGAGGCATTTTCTTCTTTTTCCACTACTAATAACTTACTCTTCTCCACCTTCATGACTATCTTGCCTTGTCTTACAAGATGCTTGAGTTCAAACACACACTCACTGTACACCATGTCCGCATCGAAAGGTATGGGACGAAGGCCATCGATGCATCCTTCAATGGTGTCAAAGTACATACGGTAGATGGCGGTGGACATGGTCGCGTTTCTGGGAAGGATGCCCATCCTCTTGATCCTCGCTGCCAGGACACGAGCATGGCATTCGGTCAGGGGCAGCAGGTCGGGAGGCGCATCCAAGAGTAGAGACAGCGGGGCTCTTTCTTCGTTCAGGGACTTGATGAGGATGCGGAGGTGCATGTCGCCGAGCTCGAACACCGCAAGATACTGGCGCTGACTCTCATCCCCACTTCTTTGAAAGTTTCCGGGTCAATGTTCACGTTACCGCAGCCAGAGTTGATAGCGTTGAGGGTGTGCAAGAAGTAGAACGACGGGGGGTATGTAATGGCTGTCTTGGTCCTTCGAAACGTAAGAATGATACTTTACAATCTTGTCCACCAAAATTCTTGTGCAAGTGTTGGCTTCTCCGTGCCCGTTCATGCTGTTAAACAACAAAGAGATGCACATGGAAACATCGTCGGGGATGTAAAACTTGCTGCAGAACCTTTTGGAGAACTCTCTAAAGGCAGAGTTGACGTGAGCTCTGGTCCTGTTTGACACTAGATAGCCGTGAGACGTCACGGGCGGCGTTATAAAATCTATGTTGTCCCTCGAAGGCTTTGCTTTGATGGTGCACTTGCCAGATCATTGCGTTCTGTCGAACAGGTCCTTTACGTAGTCTGCGTGTCTTGTATCGATGAGGTGTCGTCACTCCGTTCTTGTGTACCAGGCGCCCGCTTGAAGGGTTTCTTGCAAAGGAAGGTAAATGATAGGTGGATTGACGTCAAAGCTCCCTCCCGGAGGCGCAGCGGTGGTGATGGCAGTAGCAGCAGTGACGGAGAAGGATCGCGATGAGGATGGAGTCGCCATCGTATTCTACTGCCGTGAAACGACTGTTGTGATGAGAACAGTTTGATGACAGATGAGGTTGTAACTGCACCCCTTTCAAGGTTCCAATATATATATGGTGCGGACAGCGAGGGCCCCCGCCCCTGCCCGCTACGAGCGCGCAATTGAACTCAGCGGTGCACCTCCATCCCGGCCTGGCTCAAGAGGTGTTGCCGGTATCGTTGGGCTTTTTAGAAATTTTTTTAAGGGTTTACCACATCAATATCAAAAGCCTGTGCAGCTTTTTGATATTGATATGAATCTTCTGAAAAGATACCGGCGACACCTTGAACTGGGCCTGAGCTAAGAGTGACCCAATAAATTCAACTGTGTGGCTGGAAGGGGGAAGGATACAGGATATTGAGCCTCCTTGCCCAAACCAGAGCTTCTCCGGTTGTGTGCCCTCTTGCCCCAGCCCGGTTCAAGAGGTGTCGCCGGTATCGTTGGACTTTTCAGAAGAATTTCTAACAATTGTTAAGGAAAAGAAAAAGTAGTATAAATTGCAAATATTTTTATTTAAAAATATTAAAAAATCTTCCTTTCGATACAAATACACATCAGGAACGCCCGATGTCGTCTTCCGACTGCTCTTTGGGCACGCACCTGATCTTGTCTTTCGACTGCTCCTCTGGCACTCGACCGGTACTCTTCTTTTCTGCTTCATCCGTCTGCGAGGTGCGGAAAGACTCCATCAGGGCCACTGACAGAGGCGGTGGCGGTGGAGGAGGGATCGGAGGTTGAACCGTGCTGGTCAAAAAATGTGCTCCAGGCTCTCGTATTCCTGTCTCCCTTGCTGCTGCTTCTGCTTAAAGGAGGGAGGAGGCGTAGGAAGGAACATGGCGCCTCGACGACAGTTGGCGTAGTTGACGGCAGTCTTGTTGCTATACAGTGACAGTCTACTATTACTGTTGGCTGATAATGCTGACGAGGACATATCCAAATATATTTCTTTGTTCTTCTTGTTGTCCTGTGTCACCGCTGATTCTGTTCTCTTCGGCTCTATTTCTATAGGAATCATCACTCTCAGAGGCGGCGATCTAGGCTTATCGTACCCCCTTTTGTCACCCTCCTCCTCCTCGGCAGGTTTCCCTGGCCACGGAGAGGAGAAAACAGGCACCTTCATCATCCTTTCCTCGTTGTTTCTTGAATTTTCCACGCGAACCACAAATTCCTCAAGTTCGTCTCTGGAACATGGCGTCCCAGCCACAGCCTCTGGTATACTGTAGTTTTCTTTGGCTTTCCTCCTAAGAGTGTTGTTGGTGTTCCTTGTAAATAACAGCAGAATGGGTCAACACGGAGGCGAGCATACTCCCCGATATAAACCCGAGGCTGTAGAGGATCAGCACAATAGGTTTTCGAAGTTTCCATCTCTAAAGACATTGTTACGTTGGATAGAGAGAATCGGGCAACAATAAATTGCTTGTTCTAGAAGATATCTCTTGAGATCCTCTTCGAGAAGTGTTGTCTGGACCCTCAGGTAGTGGGGCCCCCAACTACTTTGCAATAAAGTTCTCTAAGGTTGCCAAGAAGGACGGCGACGCACTTCAATTCTTGAGTACGGAGCAGATACAAGAGCTCGTCCACTGTCTAAACAAAAGGAAGGGAAATGTCCTAACCGAAGGTAACCTCAAGATAAACGTCAACATTAAGAAAAAGAACTCGGAATTGTTGGAAGCAAAGAAGAAGGGAGGCGATGTGGCCGGCTTGGGAGTCGATGGAGGCAACAACGACCTGTTGCTCCAGACAATGGGCGGCGCCGGCGGTGGTACCGGTGGCTGTGGTTCGGGCGATGACGCAAAGAAGGATGACATGGAAGACAAGTTTAGCTTGAAGATTAAGCAAAAAATTGAAGATGAAGACGCTCACATCAAGAGCATGCTGCACGCCGTACTCTCTTCGCGGCTATCGGAGAGCAACAATGACAGATCGGCGGTCCCGACGGGTTCAATCGCTCCTTGGTCCAAGCCTTCGGAAGAGCTTCTAGAGTACCTTTACCGTGAGGGCGTCTCGGTCGACATCGGTGCCGCCAAGGACTACGCCGACAAAGTGAATGGGACGCTGTACTTTAGATTCCACATTCGCTAGCTGGCTTGCATACAATTCAACATCTTCCACTACTTTTTCAATTGGGCGTATGCCGACGTACCCAACCTCGGGATCACCAGTACTGGCGTGAGTGAGGTGCGCGTCAATCCCGAGACGTCCACTCAATGGTCCAGCATGGAAGTTAAACACATGGTCAGGTCAAAGCATATGGAAAAGTGTTTCGCTTACCTAGAAACCAACTTTAGAGATACCTATACCAAGCTGATTAAGTGCACTACAAGACCCAAGGTATTTAACGTTGAGTTTGAAGTCTGGGACAGTTGCGTGGGACTATACACGTCGGTGCCGGCTATCAGGGGTGCTCAGTGCCTTGAGATGTATGGCTATGGAGGCAAGTTGACAATAACATCAATGCGTCCGATCTGAGTGCCATTATCAATAATATCGGAATGGACATGCCCAAGTTTGATAACAGCAAAGTGTGGACTGAGGCCGGCTTGGACGATGCACTAAAGAGCAGCAGCAACAGTGGAGACGATGTAGACGTCGTATTGGCTTTGATCAAAACTAACAACAACAACAATACGTTTGACGACCTCCTTAACGACAAAATATCGGGTACCGGTGACAGCGATGGTAAAGACACGGGCGCTGCTGCGGCTGCCGCCGAGAACATGTTCGTCTGGGACAAGAAAGAGTCTGTCTATGACATTATGGACTCGCTGGTCGCTCTGGCGCCCTGTAAAGGATACAAAAACAGCAAACTGATGGAAGACATGGTGCGGTTCTTAAACGCCAAATGCGAGGAGGTCGAAGACTCTGTCGAGCTCGACGATACCGAATTTATCAGGGACGATCAAGCCACTTGCTTCAACAGCTCTTTGGAGCTGGCTGTCAACATGATCATGTCCAATCTGGTCAATCTATATAGGGCGGCTACCGGTCTCTTTGTCAACTTGGTCTGCTTGCGCCTGAGAAACATGTTGAAGCGCATCCGTCTGTCGGCGGGCACCAACAACAAGTACGAGTATGGGTCAGAGATGAATACTTCCTACGCCGCCTTTACCAACTGCAGGTTTAGATTGGACAAGACCAACTGCGAGTGCTGAAACTATTGCAACTTCTCGGCTTTGGCGGACAAGGTGAGGGAAAATAACGCCAGGGCCAAGTTCGGTCCCAAGTATGAGCCAGACACTGCCAGGCGAAGGCACAACAGCCATCGTGTCATCCCACCTAGCTTCCTATGGATGGACAAACTGGAGAAAAAGATTCACAGGATTGCTCGCAAGACTACAGGAAAGAAGCTTAACCTTCCTCAGTCTATCACCAAGACATACGATTACCTATCTTGCGACCCTAACGCTCTCGACACTTACAATAAGTGCTATCCGTCGGCGAGACTCCAAGAAATGTTTTGCAACGACGTTCTGTCGGTGAGACACACTTTAAATACGATAAGTTTGCCATTCAGGGGCGAGTAAGCGACCCCCACAATAAAGACAAGAGGAACAAGGCCATTACTTCCATGCAAGCCGGCAACTCTGAGAAGGCGTTCGAATTTAGCAAGGAGAACCTGGAGTTGCAGCCGTCTGACGGAATGTTGTCCAACGCCAACGGCAGGGGCTGCTCGATTAGGGAGTACGCCGCTAGGATCGCCGCGCTGCCCATGCGCATCAATGAACGCAACAAAGAGATGGATCGTAGCGAGCATCACCCGATGGTAACAATGGAGGTATCCAAGAACAAAGTGGCCGATCTCATGACAGACATTGGTGAGCTGATAAACAGCCCCCTGATCGCCAAAGCGCTAGAACACTACAAGAAGAGTGATACGACTACCAACCCCGGCATCTCTTCGGTCATAGCTTCCAAAGAGTCTAGAATGACGATGAGAATGTACGCCCAGTACTGCCTGGAAAACAATAACGTGGCTTTCCTGATGGGCATTAACAAAAAGACATTCTACTCTGTAGTTTACAACCTAAACGGGTTCAGGTTTAGCGGTTCAAACTACAAGGAGGTGAACATTCATCAGTTTATCTCTTCAATCAAGTCGGCCGTGGTGTGCGGAGACTACTACTCAGCCTTCGGCGACAAGAGCAAGGATGAGCAGGCGGCGTTCAACGTTATGGACGACGACGATGAAGAGGTCGAAGGGGAGGTTATTAAAAAGGGCAAGAAGCGTGAACTAGACATGTTTTTGTCTCTTTCTGCCAAAGATTTGCTTCTTGAAGAAGACTGCGAAATAGAGGAGGAGATGAAAGAGGAAAGAATGAAGAGAAAGAGAGAAGACGAGGAGGATGAAACTAAAGAGGTACCTTTGAAATCTCAGAGAACGTCTACTGACACGATTGCAACAACAAAAGTAGCGGCATCGCCGGACTCTAGAAGGGATTGTAATGATGACGAATTTGACTTTTCTGCTTAGTTTTGTTAATAAAAGTCGATTAAATGTATGCATTTGTTTAATTTTTCCTTTCAATTTAAATTTTCAATAATATAAGTATGAATCCACTGAGATTGCTAGCATTCTGATTGTCGTTGTAGAATTTGAATTCCATGGGTTCTAATGAACTTTTGTAGATTTTAGCCTGTCAAGGGTTAGTTAATACAACACTTTGGTGTCGCTACTGCGCCTACATTACAATACGATGGCGCAATGAGTTATTTATAGAATCGGTAGTGTCATCTATAGCAATACGTTTCTTGTTCTCGGCGGGTTTCCACCCATATTCTCTCATCCCTGACTCGCTCTCCTTCGTCAGATAGATGCTTCCACTACTCCCCAATGTGTCCTCCATGCATTCCGCTCCCCCCTTCTCCCAGAGTGGGGCTATGCCAACCGTGCTGCCAGCCGCCCTAATCCCGCGACCTTCACTGATTATCTGCCTCTCGACACCCATAAAATAAATATTCCGGTACTTCTCAGACCATTTTTTTTTTTTCACCGTACTTACCTCACGGTTTGAGTAACCACATCCTCAGATGTCTATACCTGTTTCATTACACACACATCGTTTAGTGTGAGAAGTCCAGGGGCGTGGCTGGACGTGTTAAACACACGAAAACTTACCATGGGTCCGTTTCTTATGTTATAAAGGTCACTGCTCGACAGAATCATAGACACTTAGGAACACTTGTCTCTTAAGGCACCGCTGTATTATCGGGCTACACAGTAAAGATGAACGAGGGGAGAGAATAGTGATGCATCGCCCAGCACACACAGGCCACCCTTACGTCTTTCTCTCTATGTCTGTCTGTCTATTCATTCTCCTCACTGACACGGGCACCTGTCACTCCTACAAACTCAGGCACAGTCTTTGGGCACACTGCCGTACTACTACTACTACTACTACTACTCCCCTTTCACCGTCGTCGCTATCTCTTGCCCACCCACTGCCGTCCCGCCTTCTCTCTCTTTATCCCTAAGCTAAGCCACGTGTCAGTGAGCCACAGCCAAGGCCAAGGCAACACATTGGAGCGGCGTACTCCTTCCCTTCCCGCCAGCCTTGACTTCATGCGCCCCCCCCCTCTTATATCGTTCCGTATACAATAAGCCACTTCTCTTGCAAAAGCAGCGCATTGTCCTACAGAAATCTGTAGCACAGTGACAAACATTGGAGGAGGGCTCCTCACTGCCCTTGATCGCTTCCGCGGCAGCTATTTTTCAGATGGATACTGTCCGTTCTCTGTTCACCGTCTCGATATCTATCACATTCCTTCGGCGGTAGATTTCAAATTGATTGCGAGAGAGTAATGGCCTTATACAACCGTATTCTGTTGCTACACTGTATAGCTTGTGTCCCTTTTTTTTCTTCGATGGCCACAATTACTCCAACAAAATTTTGCATGCTCATCTTCCTCGGCCGATCTATCTGAGGAATCGTGACGTTGACACAGTCGTTGATCTCGGGATGTAAGGAAGAGGAGAAAGTAGGCCTAATCATCTTAGATGCTTGTTGTTCGATCCCATCTCTCACTCGCTGTCTAATCTATAAAAAAATAAAAAGAAAAAGTAAGATTAACTTATGAATAAATAAATTATTATCCTGAGGAATAAAAACTCATTATAGATATAATCATAATACCTCTACATACCTTCATAAAATTTTCCAAATGTTGTTCATTTACAGTTGCATTTGCGTGTTCTTCCTCATCCTCTACCAATTCTCCATCTCCGGAAATTCCGACCTGTCGGAAAAGGTAAATCAAATTATTTTTTTTCGAAGCAAAGTAGACATATGGTGATATGATCATTTATGAATAATTCACCTCTTCATTGTATAACCGCTGCTGATCTTCCTCTTCTGTTCCCCCTCCTCCTCTTGCTGCTGCTGATGTACTCCCTCTCTGTCTTTTTCCCTGGTCCCCATCTATGAAAAAGAAATTGTAACGTTATGTTCACTTGTATAAATTGCTAAGCCGAATAATGATGACTCAACTTCATTTACAAAACAAAGCAGTTCATGAGCAAAGGTGTACGAGAAACAAACCTGTTCATCCCATGGTGGTTGCTGCTGCTGTTGTATCCCGTCTCCGTCTTTTTCCCTGGACCCCATCTATGAAAAAGAAATTGTAACGTTTTGTTCACTTCTGTAAATTACCAAGCTGAATAATGACTCAGCTTAATCTATGAAACAAAGCAATTCATGAGCAAAGATGTACGAGAAACAAACCTGTTCATCCCATGATGGTTGCTGCTGCTGCTCTTGTACCAAGTCTCCGTCTTTTTCCGTGGATCCCATCTATAAAAAAGAAATTGTAACGCTTTGTTCACTTTTGTAGTATAAAGAACTATGAAACAAAGCAATTCATGAGCAAAGATGTACGAGAAACAAACCTGTTCATCCCATGATGTTGTTGTTGTTGTTGTTGTTGTTGTACCCCGTCTCCGTCTTTTTCCCTGGGACCCATCTATGAAAAAGATATTATAAGATTTTGTTCACTTCTGTTAAATTGCCAAGCCGAATAATATATAAAGGACCCATCTATGAAACAAAGCAATTCATGAGCAAAGATGTACGAGAAACAAACCTGTTCATCCCATGATGGTTGTTGTTGCTGCTGCTGTTGCTGCTGTTGTACCCCCCGCTCCGTCTTTTTCCCTGGGACCCATCTATGAAAAAGAAATTGTAACGTTTTGTTCACGTCTGTAAATTGCCAAGCCGAATAAGGTTTAAAGGGCTTACTTTATTTATGAAACAAAGCAATTCGTGAGCAAAGATGTACGAAAAACAAACCTGTTCATCCCATGATGGTTTCTGTTGCTGCTGCTGCTGTTCTATCCCCGCTCCGTCTTCTTCCTCAATCTCCATCTATGAAAAAAATGTAATATTTTGTTCACTTCTGTAAACCGCCTAGCTGAATAACGTGTAAAGGACTCACTTCATCTATGAAACAAAGCAATTCATGAGCAAAGATGTACGAGAAACAAACCTGTTTATCCCATGGTTGTTGTTCTTGTTGTTGCTGTTGTTGTTGCTGTTCAGTCCCTTCGTAGTCAGTCTCCTGGAAAAAAATAGTTTGGGTTACTTGTGTAAAACAATCAACCTACCAAAATTCTCTAATCTGTCAAACTGAATTTCATAATTAAGATAAAAAACACAATTTCTTACCCGTTCTGTGATTTTCATAGGTGATGCGTGCTTCTGCCCGAACATTGCTTCGTAGGGAGACATTCCATTTAGTCTATGGTTGACAGTATTTTTGGTCCATTGCACCTGCTTGAGTAAGTCCATCCAGTTGTAAGTGTTCTTCTCCCGCATCAATCCCCATAACATCATTTTTATGTCGCTGTTGGCCTTTTCCACAGATCCCTGGCTCTGAGGATGTCTGGGGGATACCCTGATAAGCTCTGTCTCAAGCCAAAATGTATGCATCATTGTTGTTAGTGGGGTTCCAACGAACTCGTTGGCGTTATCTCTTTGAAGAATTTTTGGCGCCCCTATGAGAGTAAATATATCATAGAGATGGTGTGAAACTTCAGAGGTTTGCTTTGAATGCAAAGCCTTTAATACGCTAAATTTTGTAAAATGATCTTGATAATGTAATATGAAGCAGTAATTATCTGTGGTCTTGCAAGATCGTATGTCTATTAAATCCACTTCCCCCTTTCGTTGTAGCCACTACTCGTGATTGGTCTTACTACTCTCTTATTTTTCTTGATCGACCTCTTCTCCTCGCATGTTACACAATAGGATAAAAACAGGGCAACTTGTTCCCGGGTCACGTTGGCAACGGTCTTTTTAATCTAACAATAAGTTATTTTTTGTCCTCCGTGGCAGACATTGACGTAGGCGTCGTAAATAACATCAAACATCTCTGTTTCAGATATATATATCGTATATATGGGTCTATGGAATTTTTCCTGATAAGAATCTCTTTATCTTCCACAATTCTTGCAACGTCGTACCTATTTAACACAGCATAATCAGGAGGATACTTTTATCTGTCACCCTTCTTTGCCGCGATGACGCGTCTTATATAATGTTTTAACTTCCTTGAAGTGAAAAAGAAACACCCGTTGGAATAAATAACATTATAAAACTTTTTCCGCTGAGAGTCTCTTCGATCCATTACAGTATTAATAAGATCGGTCGGTGTTTAAACCAACTGAAATCCGCACGCACTTAAAAAAAACAGCAACAGCGCACACAACAGCAGCAGCAGCGGCAGTAGCGGCAGTGCACACAACAGCAGCAGCGGCGGCACCCAACTATCTGCTCCAACTAACGCCCTTTTTTATACACCCCGAACGCCCCAGACAAACACACGCATGCGCACACCCCACCAACCCTCTAAAATTGGCCATTAACGTTACTGGTTGTCCACTAACGTTAATGGGCAAGTTATTCCAAGTGGGCAGTTTCGTTTGTCCATTATGATTAATAAGCAAAATGACCTCGCCCATTAACGTTAATGTGCAATTATCCTTATTGAGCACAATATATATATATATATATATATATATATATATATATATATATATATATATATATATATATATATATATATATATATATATATATATATATATATATATATATATATATATATATATGCAGAGGAGGCAGTAGACACCTGCCGAAACGATAATTACTCCCAGTGAGGTCTAAAGCACTGTTCAGGGGGTGCTGTGAACTTATCATTAAACCCAGCTGTGACCTCACTGAACGTTTCCCTTTGTGTCTCACAACACAAGGGGGCAGTCACAGCCTGCCCTCTAAAGACAACTCTCTTCCTCCACACGAAACTACAAGCACCTAATAACACACACACCCTTCACTCAGAAATTTTAAACTCATGGCGACTCCTACACCAGCCTCGGAGTCCCCATCTGGGGAGGGGACCATAAATGTCCCCAGGTCGGACTGCCTTTCCGTCGACAACCTTAAGTGTCTTGACACCCCCCCTCAACTTTTTCTTCATTAACTCCTGCAACATTCGCACTCTAAGATCTCATTTTCAATCTGTAGAACACCACCTCTCCTCTTCTAAACCTCATCTTCTTTTCCTCACTGAAACTCAGGTGTGTGAGGCAACTGACAGTAGCCCCTTTTCTGTTCCCTCCTACTTTCTCTATCCTCATTTTCGATCCAAAGCTGGATGCTGCGTTTATGTGCGCAATGACTTAACCTGCTCTCGTGCCCACGCTCTTGAATCTTCCGAGTTTTCCACCATCTGGCTACGACAACAGAGTCATTCTCATACTAAATTTATCTGTGCTGTATACCTCTCTCCTAACTCCTCTAACTATAAGAAATTCTTTGACTACTTAACTTCCAAAGTGGAGCACATTCTGACCCTCTTCCCTCTTGCAGAGACTTCAATGTTCACCACCAGCTTTGGCTTTCCTCTCCCTTCACTGACCATCCTGGTGAACTAGCCTACAACTTTGCTATCCTCCATGACCTAGAGCAATTGGTGCAACACCCTACTCGTATTCCTGACCATCTTGGAGATACGCCTAACATTCTTGAACTTTTCCTGACCTCTAATCCTTCTGCTTATGCTGTCACCCTTTCTTCTCCGTTGGGCTCCTCCGATCACAATCTCATATCTTTATCTTGTGCTATCACTCCAATCCCTCCTCAGGATTCCCCTAAGCGAAGGTGCCTCTGGCATTTTGCCTCTGCTAATTGGGGGGACCTGAGGAGGTATTTTGCTGATTTTCCTTGGAATGACTACTGCTTCTGTGTCAGAGACCCGTCTTTGTGTGCTGAGCGCATAACAGAGGTGATAGTGTCTGGCATGGAGGCGTACATTCCTCACTCTTTTTCTCGTCCTAAACCTTCTAAACCTTGGTTTAACACAGCTTGTTCTCGTGCTATACATGATAGAGAGGTGGCCCACAAAAGGTACTTAAGCCTTCCATCACCAGAATCTCATGCACTTTATATTTCTGCCCGGAACCATGCCAAGTCTGTTCTCCAACTAGCCAAAAACTCCTTCATTAACAGAAAATGTCAAAACCTTTCAAGATCTAACTCCCCTCGTGATTTCTGGCATCTAGGCAAAAATATCTCCAATAACTTTGCTTCTTCTTCTTTCCCTCCTCTCCTTCAACCAGATGGAACCACTGCTATCACATCTATTTCTAAAGCTGAAATCTTTGCTCAAACCTTTGCTAAAAACTCTTCCTTGGACGATTGTGGGCTTGTTCCTCCCTCTCCTCCACCCTCTGACTACTTCATGCCACGTATTAAAATTCTTCGCAATGATGTTTTCCATGCCCTCGCTGGCCTAAACCCTCGGAAGGCTTATGGACCTGATTGGGTCCCTCCTATTGTTCTCCGAAACTGTGCCTCCGTGCTTGCACCTTGCCTAGTCAAACTCTTTCAGCTCTGTCTGTCAGCATCTACCTTTCCTTCTTGGTGGAAGTTTGCCTACATTCAACATGTTCCTAAAAAGGGTGACCGCTCTAATCCCTCAAACTACCGTCCTATTGCTTTAATTTCCTGCTTATCTAAAGTTTTTGAATCTATCCTCAACAGGAAGATTCGTAAACATCTATCACTTCACAACCTTCTATCTGATCACCAGTATGGGTTCTGTCAAGGCCGCTCTACTGGTGATCTTCTGGCTTTCCTTACTGAGTCTTGGTCATCCTGTTTTAGAGACTTTGCTGAAACTTTTGCTGTTGCCTTGGAGATATCAAAAGCCTTTGATAGAGTCTAGCACAAAGCTTTGATTTCCAAACTACCCTCCTACGGTTTCTATCCTTCTCTCCGTAACTTCATCTCAAGTTTCCTTTCTGACCGTTCTATTGCTGCTGTGGTAGACGGTCACTGTTCTTCTCCTAAATCTATTAACAGTGGTGTTCCTCAGGGTTCTGTCCTGTCACCCACTCTCTTCTTATTATTCATTAATGATCTTCTAAACCAAACTTCTTGTCCTATCCACTCCTATGCTGATGATACCACCCTGCACTTTTTCACGTCTTTTCATAGACGTCCAACCCTTCAGGAGGTAAACATATCACGCAGGGAAGCCACAGAACGCCTGACTTCTGATCTTTCTAAAATTTCTGATTGGGGCAGAGCAAACTTGGTATTGTTCAATGCCTCAAAAACTCAATTCTTCCATCTATCAACTCGACACAACCTTCCAGACAACTATCCCCTCTTCTTCAACGACACTCAACTGTCCCCCTCTTCTACACTGAACATCCTCGGTCTGTCCTTTACTTATAATCTGAACTGGAAACTTCACATCTCATCTCTAGCTAAAACAGCTTCTATGAAGTTAGGTGTTCTGAGACGTCTCCGCCAGTTTTTCTCACCCCCCCAGCTGCTAACTCTGTACAAGGGCCTTATCCGTCCATATATGGTGTATGCTTCACATGTCTGGGGGGGTTCCACTCATACTGCTCTTCTAGACAGGGTGGAATCAAAAGCTTTTCGTCTCATCAACTCCTCTCCTCTAACTGACTGTCTTCAGCCCCTCTCTCACCGCCGCAATCTTGCATATCTAGCTGTCTTCTACCGCTATTTTCATGCCAACTGCTCTTCTGATCTTGCTAACTGCATGCCTCCCCTCCTTCCGCGGCCTCGATGCACAAGACTTTCTTCTTTCTCTCACCCCTATTCTGTCCACCTCTCTAACGCAAGAGTTAACCAGTATTCTCAATCATTCATCCCTTTCTCTGGTAAACTCTGGAACTCCCTACCTGCTTCTGTATTTCCACCTTCCTATGACTTGAATTCCTTCAAGAGGGAGGTTTCAAGACACTTATCCACTAATTTTTGACTACTGCTTTGACCCTTTTTTGGGACTGGCATTTCAGTGGGCATTTTTTTTATTAGATTTTTGTTGCCCTTGGCCAGTATCCTTCCTACATAAAAAAAAAATCATATATATATATATATATATATATATATATATATATATATATATATATATATATATATATATATATATATATATATATATATATATATATATATATATATATATATATATATATATATATATATATATATATATATATATATATATATATATATATATATGTTGTGCTCAATAAGGATAATTGCACATTAACGTTAATGGGCGAGGTCATTTTGCTTATTAATCATAATGGACAAACGAAACATATATATATATATATATATATATATATATATATATATATATATATATATATATATATATATATATATATATATATATATATATATATAGTCAAACTCTTTTGGCTCTGTCTGTTAACATCTACCTTTCCTTCTTGTTGGAAGTTTGCCTACATTTAACCTGTTCCTAAAAAGGATGACCGTTCTAATCCCTCAAACTACCGTCCTATTGCTTTAATTTCCTGCCTATCTAAAGTTTTTTAATCTATCCTTAACAGGAAGATTCTTAAACATCTATCACTTCACAACCTTCTATCTGATTGCCAGTATGGATTACGTCAAGCCCGCTCTACTGCTGATCTGGTTTTCCTTACTGAGTCTTGGTCATCCTCTTTTAGAGATTTTGGTGAAACTGTTGCTGGTGCCTTGGACATATCAAAAGCTTTTGATAGTCTGGCACAAAGCTTTGATTTCCAAACTACCATCCTACGGCTTCTCTCCTTCTCTCTGTAACTTCATCTCAAGTTTCCTTTCTGACCGTTCTATTGCTGCTGTGGTAGACGGTGACTGTTCTTCTCCTAAATCTATTAACAGTGGTGTTCCTCAGTGTTCTGTCCTGTCACCCGCTTTCTTCTTATTATTCATCAATGACCTTCTAAACCAAACTTCTTGTCCTATTTATTCCTATGCTGATGATACCACCCTGCACTTTTCCAAGACATTTTATAGACATCCAGCAATTCAGGAAGTCAATATTTCACGCAGGGAAACCACAGAACGCCTGACTTCTGATCTCTCTAAAATTTCTGATTGGGGCAGAGTAAACTTGGTATTGTTCAATGCCTCAAAAACTCAATTCCTCTATCTATCAACTCGACACAACCTTCCAGACAACTATCCCTTCTTCTTCAGTAACACTCAACTGTCCCCCTCTTCTACACTGAACATCTTCGGTCTGTCCTTTACTTATAATCTCAACTGGAAACTTCACATTTCATCTCCAGCTAAAACAGTTTCTATGAAGTTAGGTGTTCTGAGACGTCTCCGCCAGTTTTCCTTCTCTCCCCCCCGTCCGGCTGCTAACTCTGTACAAGGGCCTTATCTGTCCATGTATGGAGTATGCTTCACATGTCTGGGGGATTTCCAGTCATACCGCTCTTGTGGACAGGGTGGAATCAAAAGCTTTTCGTCTCATCAACTCCTCTTCTCTAACTGACTGTCTTCAGCCTCTCTCTCATCGCCGCATTATTGCATCTCTAGCTGTCTTTTACCGCTATTTTCATGCTAACTGCTCTTCTGATCTTGCTAACTGCATACCTCTCCTCTTCCCGCGGCCTCGCTGCACAAGACTTCTTTTTCTCACTCCTATCCTCTCCACCTCTCTAATGCAAGAGTTAACCAGTATTCTCAATCATTCATCCCTTTCTCTGGTAAACTCTGGAACTCCCTGCCTGGATCTGTATTTCCACCTTCCTATGAGTTGAATTCCTTCAAGAGGGAGGTTTCAAGACAGTTATCCTTCAATTTTTGACTACCGCTATGGACTCTTTTCTGGGACTGGAATCTCAGTGGGCTTTTTTTTTTCTTTTATTGGATTTTTGTTGCCCTTGGCAACATTAAAACAAACCGATACAACTACCGATGTGAATACATAGTCATCCTTTAACCTGTTTACCAGGCCTATCGTGAAATATTTAAAGGCAAGGTCACCGTGCACCCACCAGCAGATACTCGTGAGATAAAACGAAGAAGTGACGAAAACGAGTGTGAATAATGTGGTTATATAAGTATGTTAGTGAGTATGTACGAGTACGCCCGAAAACAAACCTTAACAAGTCAGAAACAGTGATTACTTAACTAGCAGTTACGTTAACATACAAATGACATACCAGTTCATAAGTTACCCTCATAGACAGGCTCCCAATATATGTCACAAGCATGGGTAGAAGTTGGTTGACTAGGGGTGTGTTGTACCCTTTCTTGTAGCATAAGATAGTGAAATGAGTATGAAATAAAACTTACAATCATTATTAAATGAGCAATAAAGGAAACCAAAGGTGACGAAACATATACCAATTAATAAGTACACAGTACCTTAACCCTCTCATCAAGATACACCATTGAACTCTTCATATTTCTATTTTCTCTCTTTTCTATTATTTAAACTCTTTCAAAATTAGAATATCTTGCCATCTACGGAACTAACTTGGCCTGAGTCTTCGAAATATCCGTTTTACTCTCCATGGAACTGCAACTTAGCGTTCTCTCCTTCCCCTTTCCACTATATATTTTTTCTTTACTCTTAGCCTGCTTTATTCAAACATTAAAATAATAATAATAATGATATTAATAATAATAATAATAATAATAATAATGATAATAATAATAATAATAATAATAATAATAATAATAATAATAATAATAATAATAATAATAATAATAATAATGAAATAGAAAAATAAATAAAAAAATATTTGGTAAATAATAAGACAAGTAGCAATAATGGCAACTAAATAAAACAAATTATATAAGAAAAAAAGTAAAATTATGTAAAACTAACAACCAATGTATAGAATTCAAATGTTTACAAGGATTGGTTAAATTACACGCAAGTATATATTATATTATACATTTTATTAAAATTTCACTGACGAACAGTGTAGTAAGCATCTGTGAATGCAATTAAATTGTAAAGTGAAGGGAAAAGGAAGACAGAAAAAAAAAAAAAAGACAGGTGAGTGCTTCCTTGGAGTGCTTTGAAAACTACAGACGGAATTCAGCCGCACTAAGTTAAGAATAACGTCAGGGATACAGAAAACAGTGGCGGGTAAAGCAACAAATAAATCATCTTCGGCTCTCTTGATTACAAACTGGAGCAGGCAGTGGAATAAACAATCGGGGAGACGGTGCTGGAGCACATAAAGTTTTCACCATATTGCACATTTTCTTCCCTAAGAGATGGCATCCGGCAACTGTATCCAAGCTGCAATAAAAGAAAGTGATAATGATAAATAAAACAAGTAAGTTTAAAAGTAATTAAATAGAAAAATAAGTAAAAAAAAAGTACATAAGATGATATTTTATCCTGTAAAAATTCATGTATGTTAGCTAGGACACTGCGAGAAGACAATAGCAGTACTGATACCACACGTAAGTTGAAGAGGTGCTAAGCTTGCATACACTGATATGTTTAATTGGATATTGTCAAAAGAATCTTTTGGAAGAAAATGTGTGTGTGTGTGTGTGTGTGTGTGTGTTCGCACGTTAAGTACATGCAAAATTTAGTAGTGATAATATCAAAACTAGCGTAGATTGTGGAATATACAGTCACGGACAAAAAAGTTGGTCGGGTTGATCACCAGCCGGCCATTGTGTCCTTACTTGATACCATCCATTTGACGGTAAAGATAAAATGCTCCGCAGATATTGACTACTTTCCTGCACCGCTCGCTCATCACTTGCTACAAATATCATGTGACATTTTCTACTACGAGTTGAGTTCGTAATGGGTTGAGTTGCCGGTGGTAGCTCTTTAATTAAGGACGTGGTATACACTTCTACAACTCCCTGGAGAAGCACATTCTAAAATCGTCTCTCGTGATATTTATTGCTGTACAGTACCCATAGCTCTAAAACATTAATCTTGAGCTTTTATACTAACAGTATTCACGTGATCCAGTGATGCATATTCTACAGAACAGATATTATAAAATAAATATTCGCAGCTAAACTCTCAGTGTTTTCACATTTATTTCTGGTCTCTTGTTACATACGTAGGTATTTAATTAAAAAAAAAATAAATAAAACATATTGCGACGGTTCCAATTAGGGCGTTTGCAATGGCTGGAAAACTGCCAGATTCACCAGCCGATTTAATTTTACACAAAAAAAAAAAAAAAAACTATGCTGGAAAAAAAAATTCTTTACGTCATTTGTGTGTTATCAAACCAACTAATATAATGTTAGGAACATTTTAAGCCACCATCATCAAGTAGAGAACAAGAAATATGCCAAAACGAGCTAAATACTACGCACATTATCTCGGGTTCGGAATGTATTGTCATCTTGGGATGAATGCTGTTTTTTTCCTCTTTATGTAAAAAAGTATTGTTTATTCATTTAAGTTATATAATTAACATACAACTTTATAAATTTTGGCATGTGTTAAAGAAACAACCATGTTTTGATGTGAAGTCTTAGCAAGACATTGGTGAAGATTGTGTATTAACATCATGTCTACAAGCATCTTCCCTCTGTTGCCGCCTCTTTGTTTACATCGTTTTTCCCAACGTCTTCTCTAAATTGTCGCTTTCTTCTTTGGAAATATTCTTCCATACGAAAATTGATAAAACTTCGCTCTGACTTCTGAAACGGTGCGTGGGTGTTACTCCCAACCTTATGACAAAGGAAATTAAAAAGGAAAACTTTCAACTATTTGGTGGTGTGACGGCTTGAACAGTGCCCGGAGCTTTCCACCGGTATCTCGGTTTTAAGAAATTGGCTGCGTGTCATAAATCCGCTTTAAATAAACACCAAAGAAAACTCTTAAGGCATTTGCTGAAAAGTACTTGGAATGACTATTAAAAAAAATGGCACAGTGTCCTTTGGAGTGGCAAGTTATTGTTCGTAGTGAGTGACATGAAGGGAAAGATGTGGGTGAAGAAGGGTAAAGCAAAGTGAAACTTTACTCCCTCCTCAGGCCCTGTTGAGGCCTGCCATCCAGGAGGGTGTGAATAACACTACTCGGCTGGAGGATATAATGCTTTGTTGGACAATGGGTTGGATTTGTTACTGTGGGTGGTATGTTCAGCAAGGTGTTATACCTCAACCTTTTAAGTGTATGTCCTTTGTCATAATTGTTTCTGCCTAGAAGGTGGCTATCGATTCTTTCCCAGCTGGCTGAGTGATTTGGCAATTGTTATTGTAATATTCCCTTGCCTGTTGGAAAGTGAAGCAAGCTGCCAATCTTTTTCATGTAACCTAGTGCTATGCCTGTCTGTGTAAAGGGTCCAAGAGTCAAAAGAGGACCTTGTAACCCGTATTATGCCCTGCACTAAGTCACGTAGGTAGTGACTTGGGTGGAGCTATGATCTGACTATTTTGAAATGAGCATTTATGTGTTGTCCTTTCTGGGAATTTTTATTAAGCTCTGCACTAAGTCATGTAGATAGTGACTTGGGTGGAGATATGATCTGACCATTTTGAATTAAGCGTTTAGGTGTTGTTTTTTTTTTTTTTTCCTGGGAATTCCCTGGCTTGCGGCGCTGCTAAACCTTGTACTGGGCCAACTATCAGATTAGAGTCTACGTGTCGACAATAACCTCGCTCCCCACACACCACCTTTCTCTCTCTCTCTCTCTCTCTCTCTCTCTCTCTCTCTCTCTCTCTCTGCATATGCAATCTACATTTCATGCATTTTTTTTTCTGTCAGAGATCTATACTTGCTTATGAATCATTAGAGCTGGAGAAAAATCTGCCTGTCAGTCAGTCAAACTGTCCTCCCTCTCCCCTCTCTCTCTCTCTCTCTCTCTCTCTCTCTCTCTCTCTCTCTCTCTCTCTCTCTCTCTCTCTCTCTCTCTCTCTCTCTCCATTATGAATTTCGTTTAAATGTGATAGTTTTCCTTTTAGATATGATATTTCCCTTAAACTATGATGTTATATTTTTATTTTTTAGTTACGACTTTTTTTTTTTTTTCCACACCACCATTGAGGTTGGCACGTTGGTGGCCTTCTCTGTTCGGGCAACGGCTCTTGAAGAACATAAGAACATAAGAAATAAGGGAAGCTGCAAGAAGCGACCAGGCTTACACGTGGCAGTCCCTGTATGAAACACACCTACCTATTTCCATCTGCTATCCCCATCCATAAACTTGTCTAATCTTCTCATAAAGCTCTCTAGTGTCCTAGCACTAACTACATGATTGACTGAAGGGTCAAGTAATAACCCCCTATTAGTCTTTTCTTCCAAAAAATACCTATTTACTGGGTAAGTAAGCTCTTTTCTTGGTTGTGGAGGTGACAAGAACAAGCGGGAGGGCTAGCTTCCATCCTGGCAGGTGGTGCAAGAGGAAGTGACCATGGATAAACATGGTCACTCTGACCGTGTGACCTCACTCGGTCACCCATAAAGACGTGACAACGCCTCGAGGAAACGTTGCCAAGTATTGTGGTGTTTGCAAAAAATAAGTAAATAAATAAATAAATAAATAAATAAATAAATAAATAAAATATATAAAATAAACAAAATAGATAAATAAATAATAATAATAATAATGCAGGCATCATTGAAAACATACATTACACTAACTTGCCTTTTTCTTAGATCATCATGGTGTATATATATACTACAACACCATTTAATTTTGAGATAGGAAGTACTTGACATGAGGTGTGTCTTAGTATAAGTATGGCAGAGCCGCAAGCCAGGGAATCCCCCCAGAAAGGACATTGCCTAAATACTCAATTCAGAATGGTTAGACCATAGCCCGGTTTGAGGCAGCTGTAAGAGGGGCAGGAATATGTGGTCATAACACCATGGCATTAAAAAGATTTGATCATAGAATGACTTTTTTTCCATTTATGTGACTATCCTCATGGGACAGTCTCTACTCTCTGTACTATAGTGATTCTCTCTCTCTCTCTCTCTCTCTCTCTCTCTCTCTCTCTCTCTCTCTCTCTCTCTCTCTCTCTCTCTCTCTCTCTCTCTCTCTCTCTCTCTCTCTCTCATATTAACCTTATCATCGTAAATCTTGCTCTCCTGAAATTTTGGGTACTTACTTGTTTTGTTGAGATACTGCCCTGGTGGCAACCCGCCTGACACGCTGGATGAGGAACCTTCGACTTGCAGGAAAGTCCATTAATTATTTGGCGCTCTTCGTACTTCCAATCCGTGCAGTTTTTCATCACTTTAAGAGATGCAAAACAAATATGAATTAGTATAGTCAATATTATCACAAACGATTCATTATACTGTGAGTACACATATTCATTTCCAAAGATTTCTAATCTCATTTATATCTTTTGTTTGTCTTTCAGTTATATATATTAAATGTGGTAGTCTTCTCTCAACCTTTTCTTATTCTTTCTTTTTATTTTAAGATTTAGTTCTTCCTTCTCTCTCTGGTTAAAGGTATTTTACACACAATATATGGCAATTTTTTTTTACAGATTTACCCCTCCCCCAGCATGTTTTTTTTTTTTCTTAGTGGTTAAATATGTATGCGATAGTAATAATTGTTTCCTTAAATACTACTGTCTTCACAAAAAGTTAATCTAATGAGGAAATTAGATAAGAAATGTGTACAAAAATAGTAACTTCATTAACTTCTGTAACATTCGCGGTCTAAGATCTAATTTTCAATCTGTAGAACACCACCTCTCCTCTTCTAAACCTCATCTTCTTTTCCTCACTGAAACTCAGGTGTCTGAGGCAACTGACAGTAGCCCCTTTTCTGTTCCCTCCTACTTTCTCTATCCTCATTTTCGATCCAAAGCTGGATGCTGCGTTTATGTGCGCAATGACTTAACCTGCTCTCGTGCCCACGCTCTTGAATCTTCCGAGTTTTCCACCATCTGGCTACGACAACAGAGTCATTCTCATACTAAATTTATCTGTGCTGTATACCTCTCTCCTAACTCCTCTGACTATAAGAAATTCTTTGACTACTTAACTTCCAAAGTGGAGCACATTCTGACCCTCTTCCCTTTTGCAGAGATCTCCATTCTTGGAGACTTCAATGTTCACCACCAGCTTTGGCTTTCCTCTCCCCTCACTGACCATCCTGGTGAACTAGCCTACAACTTTGCTATCCTCCATGACCTAGAGCAATTGGTGCAACACCCTACTCGTATTCCTGACCGTCTTGGAGATACGCCCAACATTCTTGACCTTTTCCTGACCTCTAATCCTTCTGCTTATGCTGTCACCCTTTCTTCTCCGTTGAGCTCCTCCGATCACAATCTCATATCTTTATCTTGTCTTATCACTCCAATCCCTCCTCAGGATCCCCCTAAGCGAAGGTGCCTCTGGCGTTTTGCCTCTGCTAATTGGGGGGACCTGAGGAGGTATTTTGCTGATTTTCCTTGGAATGATTACTGCTTCCGTGTCAGAGACCCGTCTTTGTGTGCTGAGCGCATAACAGAGGTGATAGTGTCTGGCATGGAGGCGTACATTCCTCACTCTTTTTCTCGTCCTAAACCTTCTAAACCTTGGTTTAACACAGCTTGTTCTCGTGCTATACATGATAGAGAGGTGGCCCACAAAAGGTACTTAAGCCTTCCATCACCAGAATCTCATGCACTTTATATTTCTGCCCGGAACCATGCCAAGTCTGTTCTCCAACTAGCCAAAAACTCCTTCATTAACAGAAAATGTCAAAACCTTTCAAGATCTAACTCCCCTCGTGATTTCTGGCATCTAGCCAAAAATATCTCCAATAACTTTGCTTCTTCTTCTTTCCCTCCTCTACTTCAACCAGATGGCTCCACTGCTATCACATCTATTTCTAAAGCTGAAATCTTTGATCAAACCTTTGCTAAAAACTCTACCTTGGACGATTCTGGGCTTGTTCCTCCCTCTCCTCCACCCTCTGACTACTTCATGCCACGTATTAAAATTCTTCGCAATGATGTTTTCCATGCCCTCGCTGGCCTAAACCCTCGGAAGGCTTATGGACCTGATTGGGTCCCTCCTATTGTTCTCCGAAACTGTGCCTCCGTGCTTGCACCTTGCCTAGTCAAACTCTTTCAGCTCTGTCTGTCAACATCTACCTTTCCTTCTTGCTGGAAGTTTGCCTACATTCAACCTGTTCCTGAAAAGGGTGACCGCTCTAATCCCTCAAACTACCGTCCTATTGCTTTAAGTTCCTGCTTATCTAAAGTTTTTGAATCTATCCTCAACAGGAAGATTCTTAAACATCTATCACTTCACAACCTTCTATCTGATCGCCAGTATGGGTTCCGTCAAGGCCGCTCTACTGGTGATCTTCTGGCTTTCCTTACTGAGTCTTGGTCATCCTCTTTTAGAGACTTTGAGGAAGCTTTTGCTGTTGCCTTGGACATATCAAAAGCCTTTGATAGAGTCTGGCACAAAGCTTTGATTTCCAAACTACCCTCCTACGGTTTCTATCCTTCTCTCCGTAACTTCATCTCAAGTTTCCTTTCTGACCGTTCTATTGCTGCTGTGGTAGACGGTCACTGTTCTTCTCCTAAATCTATTAACAGTGGTGTTCCTCAGGGTTCTGTCCTGTCACCCACTCTCTTCTTATTATTCATTAATGATCTTCTAAACCAAACTTCTTGTGCTATCCACTCCTATGCTGATGATACCACCCTGCACTTTTCCACGTCTTTTCATAGACGTCCAACCCTTCAGGAGGTAAACATATCACGCAGGGAAGCCACAGAACGCCTGACTTTTGATCTTTCTAAAATTTCTGATTGGGTCAGAGCAAACTTGGTATTGTTCAATGCCTCAAAAACTCAATTCCTCCATCTATCAACTCGACACAACCTTCCAGACAACTATCCCCTCTTCTTCAACGACACTCAACTGTCCCCCTCTTCTACACTGAACATCCTCAGTCTGTCCTTTACTTATAATCTGAACTGGAAACTTCACATCTCATCTCTAGCTAAAACAGCTTCTATGAAGTTAGGTGTTCTGAGACGTCTCCGCCAGTTTTTCTCACCCCCCCCAGCTGCTAACTCTGTACAAGGGCCTTATCCGTCCATGTATGGAGTATGCTTCACATGTCTGGGGGGGTTCCACTCATACTGCTCTTCTAGACAGGGTGGAATCAAAAGCATTTCGTCTCATCAACTCCTCTCCTCTAACTGACTGTCTTCAGCCCCTCTCTCACCGCCGCAATGTTGCATATCTAGCTGTCTTCTACCGCTATTTTCATGCCAACTGCTCTTCTGATCTTGCTAACTGCATGCCTTCCCTCCTTCCGCGGCCTCGCTGCACAAGACTTTCTTCTTTCTCTCACCCCAATTCTGTCCACCTCTCTAACGCAAGAGTTAACCAGTATTCTCAATCATTCATCCCTTTCTCTGGTAAACTCTGGAACTTCCTGCCTGCTTTTGTATTTCCACCTTCCTATGACTTGAATTCCTTCAAGAGGGAGGTTTCAAGACACTTATCCACCAATTTTTGACCACTGCTTTGACCCTTTTATGGGACTGGCATTTCAGTGGGCATTTTTTTATTAGATTTTTGTTGCCCTTGGCCAGTATCCTTCCTACATAAAAAAAAAAAAAAAACTTACACTGAATTTACACGTTTTTATTGTCATGGATTATAAAATAATCCCCATTTGTAACATTCAAAATCTTTTTAATGAATGTGCTACATGTAAATCATATTCCAATCTTGCAATATGAATAAACTGATAAAAAAAAAAAAAAAAAAAAAAAATATATATATATATATATATATATATATATATATATATATATATATATATATATATATATATATATATATATATATATATATATATATATATATATATATTGTTCTGCTGTAAGGTGCTGCAGAAAGAAGAATGAAGAAAGAAGGATGGGAAGAAGATGAAGAAGTGGGGGAGAGAGATAAGAAGAGAGACAGGCCGGGGACATGAATTTGACTCGTCTCTGATGCATAGCCTATTCACAGCACTTAGTAGAGCATTTATCCTCACAGACACTCATGTTCCCCATGTAATTTTTCTTACTTCCTATTGTTCATTCAATTTCAGTCTCATCCAACATTTAGTAGAAGAGTTGCCCTTGACAATAAAGTAATCAGTATTCACCCAGCCTCCATAACTTAATCACTAGAATGTTCAGGAGTAAAGTGTTTTATTCATGTAAGCCCACGCTAAGTGAGGTAAGGCAGTGAGCAGGCTAGTTTATGAGTGTGTGTCACCACCCCACCCCATCTTTTGTACCCCTCCCATAGTAGCAGGGTGGGAGAGCATTTGCCCTATCACTGTCCAGTTATCATGTGAGAAGGACGTTAAAAGGCAGATGGTGTTGTTTGGAGGAAACCGAGAGGAAAGTACAGATAGACAGGCCAGTTGTTTTAAGGAGATAATTGAGTAAATATTGGCCATATGCCCCAGCCTATGTGGATAGCATGGGAATCTCCATAGTAGTCTGCCAGGAAATGTTGTTAATTGTAACGCATTTCATACCAGGGACATGACTCTTCAGCTGTGTGTGTGTGTGTGTGTGTGTGTGTGTGTGTGCAGGCGGAGCTCTGTTACAGTGAGAGGTAAATTACCTTCCTGTTTGTTTGTGGGCACTTGCCTGTATTCGTGTTGTTGTTGTGGTAAATGCTACTGTTGGCTGAGGCACGGGCAGAGTGCTCAGCAACGGAGGACTTAAGTGAATAGTTGTGTAGTGAACTTTGTTCCCTCCTCAGGTCCTGACAAGGCCTACTGTCCAGGAGGTAGTAAATAACACTACTCAGCGAGAGATGTAACACTTCGTTGGACAGTGAGTGACTTTGTTAATGAGGGCAGTAATTTAACGGGGTTTTACACTTTGACCTTATATGTGTTGTCACGTAATTGTGTAGTGCTGGGAAATTAATTATGTATATTTCTACTTTTTTCCTAGGCTAAGGCCCATGTAATGTGCCAGGATGACCAGAATCTCAGTACCATGTGACTAACCCCCCCCCTTCCCCTCCTCTCCTCAGTGTCCTTTTGTCCTTGCTTTCCCCCCCCCCTCTCAGCGTCACTGTGTTGACCACTTCTATAACAAAATTTACCCAGTGAATAAACGTAATTTCTCCTGCTTGGCCAGGTTATAGAGGCGAATTTTTCACCTAATCCCAGAGAATGGGGAGCCCTTAATACGATAAAATTAATTCTATAATGGTAAGGTCTTAAACCAGCTCAAACAAATCCCAGATAATTACGCCGCGCCAATGAGGTTGACGAATCTGATAAGTCTTCTTTGCTTCGCTGCCCTGTCACCCCTGTTGCTACGCAAGCCGGGAAGAGATACCAGACTTTGACTAATTCCCCAATTGATTTCAAAAGTCCATTGAATTAAACTTCTTAAAGTAACAACTATAAAGTAAACAGTAACTTAATTATTCATATTTTTCATCCCTGAACTCACAACCTAGTCGCCCCCCCCCCCACTAAAAACAAAATTATAACTTAATAAATTTCCCCATTGGAAACCTTTATCCTTAGTTTCCCGCCGATTTCCTCACAAGCAAAGCCAGTCTCTCTCGGATTCTCCTCAGGTGAGGATGCAGTCTGATAGTCTCCCCCTCCATTCCTGTAATATTAAGTAAGTGTTTATTTAACAATAATTTTACTAAAGCCAGTCTCTCTCGGATTCTCCTCAGACCCTCTCGGATTCTCCTCAGATATTCCTGATGATAAACTGTTTTCTGAGTGGATAGATATTCGCATTTTTTCGTTCTTTTTTTGTTGGTTTTCTCCACGGGACTAGTGAAACCACCTGGTTCGAGATCACCGTGTGAGACTGTCCTCAGGTATATACATACTTTTTGGATATATATATTTGTTATTTATTTATTTATTCTCTGGTCTCCCCCACAACTCAGTAGTCGCGAAAATATCTCCATCGTAGTTTTTATGTAATTGAAGATTACGCTACCATTTATTTTGTATTTCTGAATTGCTTTCTTTTTACTATTATTATTTCGGATTATTCCATTATTTATTAAAAATCATAAAAGTGTCAGTATTTGTATTTCTCTTAATCCAGTGATAGGATTTGTAATTATCGTCTGCCACAAGGGAACATCACACCCCTTAGAGGGCACTAAAATTGTCTCTCCCTAGAACATGGCAATCGATTCTATATATATATATATATATATATATATATATATATATATATATATATATATATATATATATATATATATGTATATATATATTTTTTTTTAAGTGTCAGTGAAGAAAATGTAAAGGTGACACAGCAACACAGTGGTTGTATTGTAAGTGTTTCTTTTTAAACATACATGGCAACTCACTACAACTATCACCCCCCTCTACACTCAACAGTTGACGTCTTGACACTTAATTGACAGGCCTCATCAATTAGATGACTGCCAAAGTGCATCTTTTTGCTACGGTGAAGATGACTTTCACATTCAGTAACATTGAGTATTCGGACATGATATTCATATGATGATATTCATGGCATGATATTCATTCTGTGATAGAAATGCCTGGAATGCAGCAGTAGAACACAGACACAGGTACCAGACAGAACACACCCAGATAGTAAAGTATTCTACAAAGTGTATTAGTATCTCCGTGAGGGAGGATGTTTTCCCAGTATTTCTGCAGCAGCTGAACGTATTGGAGCAGCTCAAGATGGTATCATCCAGATGACAATACAAAGCCCCACCATCAGTACAAGAATACATAAAGGGGGAAAATTCACCGAACATAGCACAATTTTATATCACTCTGAAAGAATATCAAATGATTTAAAAGGACGTTTACAGGAGTGGTGGAAACATCCGGAAATCGTCATGAAGCTCCTGAATTGCCACGTATGTTTAAAAATTAGCACTTAACAACCACTATATTGTTGTGTTACCTATTTTTCTTCACTGACACACAAAAAAAAAAAATAATAATAATCTGTCATTTGCTATTTCCTGTAAGGCTCTGACTGTGCAGACAAGATTACTTGAATATACCATCTCTCACAGCGTGCGACCTATCCCTCTGAAACCGACCTGCCAACTGAACTACTAGCGTTGGAAAGGCAAAGAGACATCTTGTATCTGTTTCCCGGCCACACTTGAGCCATGAATAAGCTAAGCCTGAAAATTCATATGTACATAGAAGATTTTCAAATGGCAATATCTGCAGAAACTCGTGCTACACCCTGTATAATTTCACTTGTTACTGTATGTAAAGTGTGTATGTGCCTCACATCATTATTCCTCTATAATCATAAGTGAAAGGATCAATAGTTTCGTACCAGCATGAAAACATATGTAATATACGTAAGTATCAGTACTTAATTCTGTGTAAGGTTTCGAGCCGATGATCATTTGTTAGTAGAGTATGGTTTACTCACTGATCGTCTGCGGGAGTCATTCATGCGGTAGAGGCTCCACAGAGATAGGCAGGAAGGCGTTCGAGGTAAATATCATAATTTTGTAATAAAAACTGCATGTCATAGTGCCAAGTTGATTGCATGTGTTGTTTATGAATACTGCAATATGTTGAGTGTTTTATAATGTTATTTTATTGGAAACTGAGACCGAGAATTTGTTCACAGTTCTTACAGTCACACCTAAATCATCAATAAATATCGGAGAGAATTGCCTTTCCTTGACACTACGATGATGGGTGTGATCAGTAAAACAGATCACCTGAGAGCTAATGAAGACTTGCCGGTGCGGTTACATCACCCCTTGTAACAATTATATATATTGTTATGAGTGGCTTAGTAGAGAAAAGAAAAGAAGAGAGAGAGAGAGAGAGAGAGAGAGAGAGAGAGAGAGAGAGAGAGAGAGAGAGAGAGAGAGGCGGGAGAGACAGAAGATGCCTGAGGCACAAAAAGTGCCTGCCTGCCCTCCCCAGTTTATTTCCTCTTGTCACTTCATGTTGAGTTTAATACATAATATAGTAGAAGAGATGCCTTCCCTTGTCAAGTGATTAAATTTCATTCAACCCCTGTAATTGGTTCATAATATTTTTTTGCAAGAGTAGTCTTTTTAGAGTGAGCTTGTATGAGTCGCGAGTGTATAGCCGGTTGGCTGCTGCCTCCCCATCCTTTCCTCATTCCACCCCCTCCCCCTTTGTCATGTGACTTAACCGTCGCTTGTTCTGTCAGTGTTGAGCAAGGCCAGGAGAAAGACGCAGACGAGAGAGGCAGAGATAGGCAAGGAAATCAAGGGGAGGGATATATATATATATATATATATATATATATATATATATATATATATATATATATATATATATATATATATATATATATATATATATATATATATATATATATATATATATATATATATATATATATATATATATATACGAGTATATATATATATATATATATATATATATATATATATATATATATATATATATATATATATATATATATATATATATATATTAGACGGCCCTTTTTAGAAGATATTATTTGAGTATTCAAGGCATAAGCCCCTGCCTGTAAAAGTAGGATCAGCGTATCCAGGAGCCTGCCTGTGATTGTCATGCCTCTGTATTTCGAAGAGATACCTTCTTGTACCGACCTCAACGCTTGCTGAGTATCGTGGCGTGTATGAGAGCGGTAAGCTGGCTCCCCTTTTGTCTGTTGGCCGTGGTGCTTATGTATCTTTACTGTTTTTGTGCCGTTAAATGCGTTAAATGCGACTGGTGTTCAGAGCTTACTGCTGGGAGCTCTGAAACCAGAGGATTTCATAACTCTGCATGTGTTTAGCTTTCTGTAACCCTCTAGGAGACTGCAGGAGGATATAACTTTCTGTGAGTGTGGGTGGCTTGTCTTTGATGGGAAGTTGTTCACAAAATATTATAAGCCTCATACTTGTGTGTCCTTTGTCCTAGCAGTGCCCCCTAGCACTTGGTTTGCGATTTTTTCTCAGCAAGTTTGTTTGGTGTTTGTTATATATATTTTTTTTCTCTCGGCTGGGGGTTTAGACCAAGTGATGACCTCAGTTTTCATAGTCTGGGATGAACAGGAAAGGGCTGGATTGGTCATGTTTATGCCCGCACATGACTAGAAGGGGCTAGTCTAGGGAAAGCTGATTTGAACGTAATGGCAGCTGTTGAGAGGCTGAACCTGGGTCATAACAGAATTGGCGACCTAGCCATGATTTCTGGAAGCTTCGTAGCCACATGGAGGAGAAATATGTCGTTTGTTTGTTTATTCTTTGTGTGCCCATACTCAGCCTGCACCATGGAAGGGAAGGCTGGTAGTAGGAGTTGCTCGCAACCTGAGTCTCCTGCTTCTTCCAGGAGTGGCAGTGTAGTTAGCAAGATCAGAAGAGCAGTTAGCATGAAAATAGCGGTAGAAGACAGCTAGAGATGCAACATTACGGCGATGAGAGAGAGGCTGAAGACAGACTGTTAGAGGAGAGGAGTTGATGAGACGAAAAGCTTTTCATTCCACCTTGTCCAGCAGAGCGGTATGAGTGGAACCCCCAGACATGTGAAACATACTCCATACATGGACGGATAAGGCCCTTGTACAGAGTTAGCAGCTGTGGGGGTGAGAAAAACTGGCGGAGACGTCTCAGAACACCTAACTTCATAGAAGTTGTTTTAGGTAGAGATGAGATGTGAAGTTTCCAGTTCAGATTATAAGTAAAGGACAGACCAAGGAAGTTCAGTGTAGGAGAGGGTGAGAAGTCTGAAGTTATTTTTTTTATTTTTTTATTTTTTTTATGTAGGAGGGGCACCGGCCAAGAGCAACAAAATTATAATAAAAAATACCCACTGAGATGCCAGTCCCTAACTGAGTCAAAAGCGGTCATCAAAAATTAAAGGATGTGACTTGAAACCTCCCTTATGAAAGAGTTTAAGTCATAGGAAGAAGGAAATACAGAAGCAGGAAGGTAGTTCCAGAATTTATCAGAGAAAGGGATGAATGACTGAGAATACAGATTAACTCTTGCATTAGAAAGGTGAACAGAATAGGGGTGGGAGAAGGAAGAAAGTCTTGTGCACCAAGACCGCGGGAGGAGGGGAGACAAGCAATTTGCAAGATCAGAAGACCAATTAGCATGAAAATAGCAGCTAAAGAAAGCATGAGATTCAACATTGTAGCGATGAGAAAGAGGCTGAAGGCAGTCAGTTAGAGGAGAGGAGTTGATAAGACGAAAAGCTACTGATTCCATCCTGTCTAAAAGAATTGTATGAGTGGAACCCCCATTCATGTGAAGAGGATAAGATAAACTGGCAGAGATGACTCAGAACGCCTAACTTCGTAAGAGTTATTTTATCTAGAGATGAGATGTGTAATTTCCAGTTTAGGTTATAAGAAAGGAGAGACCGAGGATATTCAGTGTAGAAGAGGGGGCCAGTTCAGTGTCAGTGAAGAAGAAAGGATAGCTATCTGGAAGGCTGTGTGAAGTTGATAGATGGAGGAATCGAGTTTTTGAGAAACTGAACAATAATAAGTTTGCTTTATCCCAATCAGAAATTGTAGAGAGCTTAAAAGTCAGGCATGCTGTGGCTTCACTACATGAAATGTTTACTGTCTGAACGGTTGGACGTCTACAAAAATACCTTGAGAAGTGCGTAGGAGTGGATAGGACAACAAGTTTGGTTTAGAAGATCATTGATGAATAATAGGAAGAGAGTGGGTGACAGGACAGAACCCAGAGAAACACCACTGTTAACAGATTTAGAAGAGGAACAGTGATCATCTACTACAGCAGCAATAGAACAGTCAGAAAGGAAACTTGAGAGTTACAGAGTTACAGAGAGAAGGATAGAAGCTGTATGAGGGTAGTTTGGAAATCAAAGCTTTGTGCCAGACTCTATCAAAACCTTTCATATGTCTAAGGTAACAACAAAAGTTTCACCGAAAACCCTTAAAGAGGATGACCAAGACTCATTAAGTAAAGCTAGATCACCAGCAGAGCGACCTTGATTTTTTTTCTTTCTTATGTAGGAGGGACACTGGCCAAGGGTAACAAAAATCTAATAAAAAAAAAAAAAGCCCACTGAGGTGCTAGTCCCAGAAAAGGGTCCAAAGCGGTAGTAAAAAATTGAAGTATAAGTGTATTAAACCTCCCTCTTGAAGGAATTCAAGTCATGGGAAGGTGGAAATACAGATCCAGGCAGGGAGTTCCAGAGTTTACCAGAGAAAGGGATGAATGATTGAGAATACTGGTTAACTCCTGCATTAGAGAGGTAGACAGAATTGGGGTGAGAGAAAGAAGAAAGTCTTGTGCAGCGAGGCCGCCGGAGGAGGGGAAGCATGCAGTTATCAAGATCAGATGAGCAGTTAGCATGAAAATAGCGGTAAAAGATAGCTAGAGATGCAACATTGCGGCAATGAGAGAGAGGCTGAAGACAGTCAGTTAGAGGAGAGGAGTTGATACGAAAAGCTTTTGATTCCACCCTGTCTAGAAGATCGGTATGAGTGGAACCCCACCCCCCCGACATGTGAAACATACCCCATACATACATAAGGCCTTGCACAGAATTATCAGCTGGGGAGGGAGGGGTGAGAAAAACTGGCGGAGACGTCTCAGAACGCCTGACATCATAGAAGCTGTTTTATTAAGGCCCCATCACACCAGAGGCAGTCCTTACTACCCGCAGCAGGCTCTCAACACGTTCAGAAAAATTTTGAGGATGTAGTGGAGACGTGGTGGAAATGCGAAATCTCTCCACTGCTACGTATCTACCAAGCCTTTACTGCGTACCTCCTTTGACCTTACTACAATATCACTGGGTCCAATTACGTGCGTGTTACGCGCGTGATCAGGCTCCCGCCATGCTCACTAGGTTCCCGCCTCGCTCACTGGCTTCTTACCATGCGCCCAACCGGTGCCCAATACGCTCACGTGACGTTAGTAGGATGCGCTCACTTCAGGTCACTTCAGGTCTCATCTGCGATTGATCGCCATTCTGCTGGGGTGGATGGGCAAACTCATGTTTGTATTCTTCAACAATGGCCGGTCAAACTTCTGGTATGAAGTACTGATGGTGTTACGGGCCACTCTAAAATCATACTGCAACGTAGGATATTTATCGCCAGTTGACAAGTGGGGAAGGGTGATGGCAAGTTTAAGACCAGCTTCAAGTGCTTTTCTGTATTTTGTGTCCTGCTTAGATAACATGGGTGTTTATCTGGTCAGCTCGTCAAACATTGCTGGTGGCATGCGAAGAAAGTTGAAGAATGAAGCCTCATCACTTAACCTCAGACTTTCCATCAGTCTGTGGTAATGACCAAACTGGAGTCTGCTTTCTAGATTTAACCATTCTCTGACCCAGCATGCTCTGTCTTTTCTCCTTCTTTTTCTCCGTCTTCTCTTAGCCAGCAAAACAGCAGCAACATCAGCATCCAGCACAGCCAGTTGTCCATGGAGCAGGACGATCTGGTGCAGGATTTGTGGACTCATGATGCTCAGGAACCAAAGTGAGAGCGGTAACTCATGATCAGGTGTAGCTCCTCCCTATTCCCGTCACCCAGTCAACCAAGTCCTCGCTGCGTCAGTAATGCGTCAACCAAGTCCTCGCTGCGTCCCTAATACGTCAACCCGGTCCGCACCAGGTCAGCAGACGGTCCATTACACGTCCTCAATTTTCTACGCTCTAGCTACGTAAATTTTGAGCAGTATCAAAACCCCTCCACGTCCATGCCGTCCTCGCGGTCCTCATTGCGTCCAAGCCGATCCTCGCCGCGTTCATGCCCGTCCTCAACACGTCCTGGCGATTTTTGCAGGACGTAGTAAGGACGTGCTCTGGTGTGATGGGGGTATTAGCTAGAGATGAGATGTGAAGTTTCCAGATCCCATTATAAGTAAAGGACAGACCGAAGATGTGCAGTGCAGAAGAGGGGGACAGTTGAGTGTCACTGAAGAAGAGTTGTTGAAGGAGAGATAGTTGTCTGGAAGGTTGTGTGAAGTTGATAGATGGAGGAATTGAGTTATTGAGGCATTGAACAATACCAAGTTTGCTCTGCCCCAATCAGAAATTTTAGAAAGATTTGAAGTTAGGCATTCAGTGGCTTTCCTGCATGAACTGTTTACTTTCTGAAGCACATCTATGAAAAGACGTGGAAAAGTGCAGGGTGGTATCATCAGCATAGGAGTGGATAGGATAAGAAGTTTGGTTTAGAAGGTCATTGATGAATAATAAGAAGAGAGTGAGTGACAGGACAGAACACTGAGGAACACCACTGTTAATAGATTTAGGAGAAGAAAAGTGACCGTCTACCACAGCAGCAATAGAACGGTCAGAAAGGAAACTGGAGATGAAGTTACAGAGAGAATGATAGAAGCTGTATGAGGGTAGTTTAGAAATCAAAGCTTTATACCAGACTCAATCAAAAGCTTTTGATATGTCTAAGGCAAGAGCAAAAGTTTTAACAAAATCTCTAAAAGGGGATGACCAAGACTCAGTAAGGAATGCCAGAAGATCAGCAGTAGAGCGGCCTTGACGGAACCCATACTGGTGATCAGATGAAAGATTGTAAAGCGATAGACGTTTAAGAATCTTCCTGTTGAGGATAGATTCAAAACTTTAGATAGGCAGGAAATTAAAGCAATAGGACGGTAATTTGAGGGATTAGAACGGTTACCCTTTTTAGGAACAGGCTGAATGTAGGCAAACTTTCAGCAAGAAGGAAAGGTAGGTGCTGAGAGACATAGTTGAAAGAGTTTGAATAGGTAAGGTGCAAACACGGAGGCACAGTTTCGGAGAACAATTGGAGGGACACCATCAGGTCCATTAGCCTTCCGAAGGTTTAGGCCAGCGAGGGCATGGAAAACATCATTCACAAGAATTTTAATAGGTAGGATGGAGAGGATGGAGAAGAGGGAGGAACGAGCCCTGAATCGTCCAAGGTAGAGTTTTTAGCAAAGAGTTGAGAAAGAGTTCAGCTTTAGAGATAGCTTTATGTGATAGCAGTGGTGCCATCTGGTTGAAATAAAGGAGGGAAAGAAGAAGCAAAGTTATTGGAAATATTTTTGGCTAGATGCCAGAAGTCACGACAGGAGTTAGATCGTGAAAGATTTTGACACTTTCTATTAATGAAGGAGTTTTTGGCTAGTTGGAGAACAGACTTGGCATGGTTCCGGGCAGAAATATAAAGTGCATGAGATTCTGGTGATGGAAGGCTTAAGTACCTTTTGTGGTTATGAAGTGATAGATGTTTAAGAATCTCCGTGTTGAGGATAGATTCAAAGGCAGGAAATTAAAACAATAGGACGGTGGTGTGAGGGATTAGAAATCACGAGGTGTTTTTTGTTAGTTGGAGAACAGACCTGGCATAATTCCGGGCAGAAATATGAAGTGCAGAAGATTCAGTTTATGGAAGGTTCAAGTACCTTTTGTGGGCCACTTCTTTATCACAGTGAGCATGAGAACAGGTTGTGTTAAACCAAGGTTTGAGAGGTTTAAGTCGAGAGAAAGAGTGAGGAATGTATGCCTCCATGCCAGTCAGACCTCTATTATTTGATCAGCACATAGAGACGAGCCTCTGACATGGAAACAGTAGTTATTCCAAGGAAAATCAGAATAATACCTTCTCAGGTTCCCCAATTAGCAGAGGGAAAACGCCAGAAGCAAATCCGCTTTTGGGGATCCTGAGGAAGGAATGGAGCGATAGGACAAGATACACATATGACCCAATCCCAATCCTTCCATAAGTGGAAGGATGAGAGGTTAGGTGGGCGTATCTCTAAGACGGTCAGGAATGCAAGTAGGATGTTACACCAGTTGCTCTAGGCCATGGAGGATGGTCAGTGAAGAGAGTAAAAGCAAAGCTGTTGGTGAGCATTGAAGTCTCCAAGAATGGAGGTCTTTGCAGAAGGGAAGATAGTCAGAATGTGCTCCAATTTGGATGTTAAGTAGTCAGAGAATTTCCTATAATCAGAGGAGTAAGGAGAGTAGTATTCACCACAAATAAATTTAGTTTGAGAATGACTCTACAGACGAAGCCAGATGGTAGAACATTCAGAAGATTCTAGAGTCTGGGCATGAGAGTAAGTTGTGCACATATACGCAACATACAGCGATGGATCGAAAACGAGACTAGAGAAAGTAGGAGGGAACAGGAAAGAGGCCACTATCAGTTGCGTCAGACACCTGGGTTTCAGTAGGGAAAAGAAGATGAGCTTTAGTAAGGGAGAGGTGGCTTCCAACAAACTGAAAATTAGATCTAAGGCCACGAATGTTGCAGAAGTTAATGAAGAAAATGTTAAGGGTAGTGTCAAGACACTTAGGGTCGATATGAAGAGAGCTGTCCCACCTGGGGACATTTATGGACCCCTCATCAGATTGGAATTCCGAGGCTAGTGTAGGAGTGACCATATTTAACTTAGAATTTTGTGTGAAGGGTGTGTGTGTAGTTAGGTGCATGTAGTTTTGTATGAAGGAAGAGAATTGTCTTTGGAGGACAGGTTGTGGCTGTCCCCCTTGTGTTGTGAAACACATAAGGAAACGTTCCATGAGGTCATGGCTGGGCTATTGATGAGTTCACAGCACCCTCTGATCCGGTGTTTAAAACCTCTTTAGAAGAAGTTGACAGAATTGTTCAGGAAAATTGAGAAGGCAGCCGAATTTAATTGGCCTTAGGAGGGATAGGTTGTCCTTGTTGCTAATATGCTGAAGAGCAAGGCGTTAGAAGTCTATCACAGTATGTCAGTGGAGGATTTAGTTGAGTATGAGGAGTTTGAGACTGGCATCCTGAGAGTCTATGAACTGCGGCCTGAAACCTATTGGCTACAGTTCCGAGGAAGGAAGAAACCTGGGGACTCGTATCTTGATTGTGCTCACAACCTCAAGGAGATATTTGAAAAGTGGATAGCTAGCGAGTGTATCACCTCCTTCTGTGAGCTGAAGGAGGTCATGGTGATGAAGCAGCTTGTCAATGTGGTCGAGAAGGAGATTATGCCACTGCTTTAAGAGAAGAGGTTTAAAAACCTAAAGAAGACGGCTACACGGACAGATGATTATGTGCTGGATCACCGATCAGTGTCTCGTTGGTTAAGTGAGACGTTTGGTGGGGTCGGTATCTGGAGGCGTGGCAGGCGTTGGGTTATAAGGAAGTCCACAGTATAGTAGTGGCGTTGGTAATAAGTCGGGATGAGTAAGTCCCGTTGTTAATAAGTCTCCATCCAGCCCTCGATGGAGACGGACTGAGAGCACGGCGCATAGCACTCCCAGGTACTCGTATAGTACACAGCCTGTGTCACTATTGTAAGAATACTGAGCACCTTAAATTTAACCGTTAGTGACGGCCATGGCTTCCAAGTACCTGAAGCCAGTGGCTTCAGGGTCAAGACCAGGAGAGTGATGAGATCAGGCCAGTATTTGGTTGGATGCGGAGAAAGGCAGGAGTAGCTGCCCCCTCGTCTGTTGTTACCTCACTGTTTACCATGAGATCTGATCTGGATTGGTGCCATCCATTTCTGTGTAAGGGCGCTGTTGTAATTGATGGGGTTGAGTATCACGTTACTGTTTTGAGAGACACAGCAGCACAGCACTCGTTATGCCAAATGATACTGGCAGGCAGGTTGCCTCAGAAAAGCCTGTGTGGTGCCGGGGAACTGTCACTGTAAAAAGCTTCGCTACGGCGGAGATGAGGCTTTTGCACCCACTAGTGACCGCGGAGGCGTGGATGGCATTAGCTAGTGTTAGGTGTTGATTTCCCTTTAGGGCATGACCTGGCAGGTGGGAGAGTTTGGGTACAGCCCTCATCCCCGGACCCTGTTCCAGATGTGGAGGCTGCAGAGTTCTCCTGACTCTGTTAGTGTTGTTTACTCATGGGGCCGATTGCAATAAGGCAGGGCCACTGCAAGAGGAGTGCAGAGTTGGTTTTGATGCCACAGTTGGGTTAGAGTGCCCAGAGGCCTTGTTCCACTGCCGCCAACAGTTTGGGCAAGCTGGGGTTAGGCTCGTCTTTGAGTCATAGTGCTGGAGGTCACCGCGACAGAGCAGAGTTACCACAGGAAGCTCGTGACTTATGGGGTATCGCCGAGGGTGAGGCTGGAGTGTTGGGTTTGGAATGTTATTTTGCTGGCTTGCCTCGCCCTGTGGAGCACCACGGAGGTGGCGCTTGGTTGGAGTCGTTACCTGGTTTGGAGGTTGTGGGCGCAAGTACTCATTTCGAGCACCAGCCTGGTGTGTCCAGTATGTTAGGAGTCACTACCGAGGGCGAAGAGACTCCTAATTCTACTGGAGAGATAGGGATTACTCCCCTGTGGAGTGTATTGGAGGCAGGAAGCAGGCTATTCCTTTGCTGGGACCAGACACGTTGGGTGTTTGCTCATGTAGTGAGCCACCCCTTTTGATTGCTGTTACTACAGCTGCCCCGTACCCAAGGAGGTTTCTGTTTTCTGAAGAAGGTCCGAGTTATGATCCCGTTTGATTTTGTTGCTATGATAGTGTCCTAGCGTTCTTTAGTAAAGCTGTAATTTGTGTCCATCCCCCCACCCGCAGTATGCTGTGAGTTGTATATTCATTAGTCCAGAGTAGTAAGTTGATTTGTTAAATGTCTAAAAAAATTGCAAGTTTATAATTATAACTTCCAAATTTTTTTTAAAGAGGGGCCGTCTTATGAGTGGCACCGTAGAGAGAACAAGAAGAAAGAAATAGAAAGAGAAAAGGAGGGGAAGTGTGTGTGTGTGTGTGTGTGTGTGTGTGTGTGTGTGTGTGTGTGTGTGTGTGTGTGTGAGAGAGAGAGAGAGAGAGAGAGAGAGAGAGAGAGAGAGAGAGAGAGAGAGAGAGAGACAGGGAAAGAGAGAGAGGGGAGGTGGGGGAAGAAAGAGAGAAGATGCCTGAGGCACAATAAGTGCCTGCTCGTCCTCCTCACTTTAAAAACCCATGTGCCTACCTAGTCTTCTTCCCATATTTAGTTTTCTTACTTTCCTTTGTCTCATGTTGAGTTCAATACATTATACAGTAGAAAAGATGTCTTCCTTTGTAAAGTGATTAAATTTCATCCAGCGCCTGTAAATAGTTCATGATAATTTTTGCAAGACTATTCTTTTTAGAGTGAGCTTGTGTGATAGTGGCTAGTGTGTAGCAGACTGGCTGCTGCCTCCCTGTCTTTTCCCCATTCCAGCCCCTACCCCTTTGCCATGTGACTTTACTGTCGCTTCTGAGCACAAGTGACGCTGTCTGTTCAGTTGGTGTTGAGCAAGGCCAGCAGAAAGACGTACACAAGAGAGGCAGAAAAAGACAAGGAGACTCAAGGGGGAGATGTATATATTAGAGAGCCCTTTTATTAGATATTGTTTGAGTATTCAAGGCAGTAAGCCCCTGCCTGTGATTTTCACGCCTCTTTAATTCGAAGAGATAACTTCTTGCACCGATTCTTCAGCGCTTGCTGAGCACCCTAGCATGTATGGGAGGGGTTGGTTAGTTCCCCTTTTGTCTATTGGTTGTGGTACTCAAGTATCTTTAGTGTTTTTGTGCCATTAAATGCGATTGGTGTTCGGAGAATGCTGCTGGGAGCTCTGAAACCAGAGCATTTCATAATTCTGTATGTTTAGCTGTCTGAAGTTCTCTAGGAAACTGCAGGTAGATTATTCACTTGCAGGAGGATATAACTTCCTGTGAGTGTGGGTGGCTTCTCTCTGGTGAGAGGAATCTCACAGAATAATATAAGCCTCATACTTGTCTGTCCTTTGTCCTAGCTGTGCTTCCCAAGACCAGGTTTGCACTTTTTTTTCTCAGCAGCTAGGAGTCTGTTTGGCGTTTGTTATATTTTTTTTCTCATTCAGGGGTTTAGACCGAATGGTGACCTCAGTTTGGGATGACCAGGAAAGGGCTGGATTCGTTGTGTTTATGCCTGCACTGGACTAGAAGGAAAGCTGGCCTGAGTGTAGTGGCAGCTGTTGATGGGGGCTGAACCTGAGTCATAACAATATATATATATATATATATATATATATATATATATATATATATATATATATATATATATATATATATATATATATATATATATATATATATATACGAGTATATATATATATATATATATATATATATATATATATATATATATATATATATATATATATATATATATATATATATATATATATATAGTTATGACCCTATAAAAGCCCTCATTCAAGGGTCACTACCGAAACCGCTAATGGCTGACATTACTCTCGAGTCAGCTTCCCTAGGCTACAACACTGTAGTCTAGTGTGGGGCAAACAGACAAGTTCAGACCACTCATAGGCTGTAAAACAATCAAAGCCTCAAGGTCTCCACCCCCTGCCACTGCTGCAGAGATGTAACTGTAAAGTACTCACTCCCCAATACTAAAAAGGATTCAATAATCACATTCTAGGAAGAAGACACTGATGGACGCCACACCATACATAATATCTTGTGGACAAAACATCCCTCAAACGACAGATCCTCCGACTGCCCTCAGAATATTGTCATGCCTTGGTCCATGTTCAGCTTATCTCAGATCTCTCAGAAGACTGATCTCACCTCCTACAAAGTTGATGGATCAGGAGAGAAATGAGATTATAGAACACTACACATCACAAAACAAAGAATGTGCTCTGCCCAGCAAGATATGCAACAATAACAACAAAAGGACTGGTATCATTTGATTATAGAAGAAACATGAGACAAGAGTCAGCTCAACTCAGAACAAAATAATTTAAAACAATGGACACAAGAAGGAAAAAAGAAAAATGAGCGGTGGTCTCATTAAAAACTCGGAAACCTGAGAGTGGTATTCTAAACCTCCGTGGATGAGCTGAGCTAGATACTATACATTAAGTTATATGGCTAATACCTAGCCGCTCATCCAGTTACTCATATAGCGTATAAAAGCAGTATCACAAGAATATACCAACTCTCACAAAACATACGTCTCACTCATCAGAAGCCAAACTGTCAATTCAACTTCTACTGATGTTGGAAAGACAGGAGGACCGGCTGGCCCAATCCCTTGACCCACCAGCCTCTCCCCTGAGAAGCATGTGTCGCACCCACAGCCGCTCACTCCCATCCCACTCATCAAAATCATCTTAATTTCAAGAAATTATTTAACGGAAACTATAGGAGTTGGATGAAATTCTTTTCTTTAATACTGGACTAGAACTTTCACTTCTCCATGGGCATTAGTTTCAATTTGATACTACATTGAGAAATGTAGAAAATTAAAAGGAAATTAATATTGGGTAGGCTTGGTAATAAACTTACAGCAAAAACCATGAACGCTAGGATAATAGTGTCAGAAATCACTCTCCTCTCCACACTATTCACAAATCCCATAATAGGGAATGCAAAAGGAATAATGGGAACTTACTGAGACAAACACAAAACTTTAACACCATTAGAATATATATATATATATATATATATATATATATATATATATATATATATATATATATATATATATATATATATATATATATATATATATATATATATATATATATATATATATATATATATATATATATATTATGACCAGATACCGCCTCTCTAACAGCTGCCACTATAATCAGGTAAATTTCCCTTAGACTAGCTTCTTCTAGCTAGAAGAGCTAGCTAGTTTGTGGGGCACAAACAAAGCAAATCCAAGAATCTACTGGTCGCCAACGACTGTCATCTCTCAAGATACTGGCACCCTGTTAAACCCACCAGCAGAGAAGAGAGTATAATAAATGCCAACTTAATCCTACCAAGCTGAGAAAGAACTAATTAGGATGTGCTAGGGAGTACAGACAGCACAGACAATCCACAGAATGAGGATTACTGCCCACGTTAACAAAACCACCCACGTCCAACAAGAATATTATTATACACTCTGACCAGAGAACAGCCTACTTACTGTCTCCCCAAAAGAGAGGCCTATACCTCCGATGCTGCTGTTGGAGACTGAGGAAAGGGTAGACAGCTATAATCTAGCAGAATATTGAGAGGTCCTCTAATCCCAGACACTCACAGCTGGGAGTTCTGAGCATCAGTAGAATTTAACAATACATGACATTTAGAACACAGCACAAACAAAAAATTCAGACACACTCAACCCACAATAGGGTGCTGCACTTCGGCAGAAGAGGTTGGGTAGGTGGGGAGGTGAGAGAACAGGTGTCTGTTATCGTCAAAATTTAGGCATAAATATAACAAACTACTGGAGAACACAGGACTGTGTGTAGTCATACACCACCCACAGGAGCAGCAGGATACAAGGGGCCCTCACGCCCTTCGCACAGCATCTAGATTCGCCCAGATCCAGGCCTCCATAGGGTTCAAATAGTACCCATTATGATAAGGTGCCACACGATTATCCCACCTGTAGGTATAGATCAAATATGCCCTTCCTATTTACGCCTCACCACGCCTCTCTAAGCTATGCGTCTGGTCTTTCCGATACTCGCCTGCTACTGAGCTGGCATCCATGGGAGAGTCAGTTGGCTAGTCCTGACAACACCAGACACAGAATGGGGGCAGGAAGGAAGGGAGAGAAGGGAGAGAGTAGAGATGTGGGGAGGGGGTGGGGAGCAGCGGTGAAGGGCCACCCAGCGCCACGCTTTTACTCAGATCGGTTTCTCTCTCAAACTATCATATCGGTCTCTTCCTCAAACTAAACCTTATGTTTTAAAAATCATTATGGGGTTATTTGGAGGATTGGATGAAAATTGATTACTATATGAAGGAGAGCAACTCCTCAACTACTTTCTCTACTAAATACAACTCCCAGAAAGGAAGGGAAGTGGTATAAATTAAGAAATTAAGAAATCCCAACTTAACAAAGAGTTACTATAAACAATGCCATGACGCCTGTCACATGCTGCTCACCATTCATTCTCTCTCTCTCTCTCTCTCTCTCTCTCTCTCTCTCTCTCTCTCTCTCTCTCTCTCTCTCTCTCTCTCTCTCTCTCTCTCTCTCTCTCTCTCTTCTGCTCCCTTTTACATCTTTCATCTTCTCACTTCTCTGTTCTCTATAGCTTCTAATGAACAAGACGAGCTGCATAATATATATATATATATATATATATATATATATATATATATATATATATATATATATATATATATATATATATATATATAAGTTGTACTAGCAAAGGACACCAAAAATTTGGAAAAAAGACTAATAAAGTGCCAGTACCAAAAGCAAGGTGAAAAAGGGTATCCAGAATCAGAGGATAAGTGTCTTGAAACCTCTCTTGAAAGAGCTCAAGTCATAGGAAGGAGGAAATACCAAAAACAGGAAGGAAGTTCCAGAGTTTACCCTCCCCCCCCAAAAAAAAAAGAAAAAAAAAGGGATGAATGATTGTGAATAGTGGTTAACTCTTACATTAGAGAGGTGAACAGAATTAGAGTTGAGAGAAAATTAAAAGTCTTGTGCAGCGAGGACGCAGGAGGAGGGGAGGCATGTAGTAACCAACATCATAACAACAGTAAGTAGCTTTAGGAGACAACAAGAGATGCAAGATTTCGGCGACGAGAGAGAGGTTGAAGACAGTCAGTTAGAGGAGAGGAGTTGATAAGACGAGATGTTTTTTATTTCATCTCGTTGAAGAGAGCAGTATAGGTGGAACCCTCACCCATATATATATATATATATATATATATATATATATATATATATATATATATATATATATATATGAAGCTTACTCTATACATGGGCAAGTTAACAACTTGCCCATATATATATATATATATATATATATATATATATATATATATATATATATATATATATATATATATATATATATATATAACAAACTACTGGACAACACAGGACTGTGTGTATATATATATATATATATATATATATATATATATATATATATATATATATATATATATATATATATATATATATATATATAACAAACTACTGGACAACACAGGACTGTGTGTAGTCATATATATATATATATATATATATATATATATATATATATATATATATATATATATATATATATATATATATATATATATATATATATGAAGCTTACTCTATACATGGGCAAGTTAACAACTGAGGAGAGTGAGAAGAACTGCCGGAGACGGCTCACAGTCATGGAATATGTTTTAACGAGAGACTAGATGTTAAGTTTCTACTTTAGATTAGAGTAGACCGAGGGTGTTCAATGTAGAAGAGATTGACAGATGAATGTCACTGAAGGGATAGTTAAGAAGATTGTGTCAAGTTTATAGATAGAGGAATTGAGTTTTTAAGGCACTGAATAACACTGTTCGTTCTGCCCCCGTCAGAATGTTTAGAAGAATATGAGGGTAGGCATTATATGACATCCCTGAGTGAAGTTAATACAATTTCTGAAGGGTTGCACGCTTAAAGCCACATTCGCACCAGGAAACATTACTTGGAAACAAATGTTTTACAAACTGTTTCCAAACATTCATCCATCCGTCTTTCCACTTATTTATCCATCCATCCATCCATCTACTCATCTATCCATCCATCCATCTACTCATCCATCCATCCATCCATCTATTCATCTATCCACTCATCTATTTAACCATCCACTCATCTCTCCATCTATTCATTTATCAACTCATTCATCCATTCATGAAAAATGTTTTCCACATTTAAGAAACATTGTTTCTCTGTCTTTCGTCCTTTTTACTAGTCAACTTTGGAACTCCCAGCATGCTTTTGTAGGTATTTGCATCTACCTATCTATGACTTGAACTCTTCTAAGATTTCGGAACACATGAGTAATTTAGCATAATTCTTTTCGCTTTGGTCTTTAGGAAATTTTTTTTTTAAATGGGATTTTTTATGCATTAATATAATACATATGCATGAATTAATTTATATATATATATATATATATATATATATATATATATATATATATATATATATATATATATATATATATATATATATATATATATATATATATGTTACAGTCAATACCTGAATCCAGACAATTTGTAAAGTGACTTATTTTTTCAGGCAATTTGTGAACTGCCTGGTTAGGTTAGGTTAGGTTAGGTTAGGTTAGGTTAGGTTAGGTTATAACCTAACCTAACCTAACCTAACCTAACCTAACCTAACCTAACCTAACCTAACCAGGCAGTTCACAAATTGCCTGAAAAAATAAGTCACTTTACAAATTGTCTGGATTCAGGTATTGACTGTAACATATATATCAATTCATGCACGGACGAAACACCGAGTGCCAAAATCTTACCGTTTTCCTGAGAAAGACCTGTAGGCTGGAAAATGGCTCTGTTACATTCCTCACGGTATCCCGACAAAACTCTCTTCTCGTTACGAAGGGTAAACCTTCTGCAATCTGTACGAGCACTGGTACTCCAGGCGAGGGTGTATAGGGCAGGATCTGAATAGAGGCAGCCTGTGGGACCCATCATATCATTCAGTGGTTCTCCATCGTAGTTTCCACAGATTCCCCTCACTGCTCCGTAATAAAGGTCAGATACCTGTGGATAAAGGTGAACTTTACACAATGGAAAAATGTAATTAAAAGGCTCGTTATATTGACGTTTTACGTCAATATAACGAGCCTTAACAGAGACAATATCAGATAATCGATTTCAAGCCTGACAAATAAGTCTTGCATCTAATGAACTCTATATACGTCATTATAAGCAAAGGAATTTCGTTAAATACAGCATCGGTAAATTTTTTGTTACTTGAGACAGGCTGTGGTGCAGAGCAGCGTCAGTGGTAATGGTGATGGTGATAGATGCACTCTTAATTACTTCTTTATTCATTTAGCTTAATTTAAAGTATCAAATGATCTCCACGAGCGGATTATTCTCCACCCTTTCCCCACATACTCATTTATATAAGATGTCAATGGGAATAAAAGAAGAATCATAGAAGAGAGGGTGTGGTAGCATGTAACTCCCCAAACCACTCAGAGTTCCTCTTAATCAGCGTCTTCATCGCTTTATCCCACTGCAGTGCTTTGAATGCGATGTAGCACCAAAGGGCTTCACGACAGCTGAGGTGAAGATGACACACGAGAAGCGTAGTTTCCGTACGGGTTAGCTGGTCTATAACCCACAATGTTTTCTCTACATCAGTTATTTATCATTATATTAATTCAGTCTGTTTGCCTTGTTAAATTCCTCTCGCATTGTTATTGCCAGAATCACGAGGAAATATAATAAGATTGAAAAAAACTCAAGTGCGAGTGTCTGAAAAAAAATAAATAAATATATACAAATAATTAAAATAAATAATTAAATAAGAAAAAAAAAGGACAAATGCAACATGTTAGTCACGGAAGGGAAGGAAAAACACCGCCGCCGTGCAGCACAGCTCATCAGCTGACTGCAGCATGGCCCCCGCTAGTTGTCCTCTCGTGCGTGTGAACTTTAATCGAATTCACTTTGCCTGTGTTGCAGTGAGCAACACCTTTCTGTTTTGTGAGATATCACATCATAAAGTATGTTGACAGCAAACTTCTCTGTGGTAGAGATGAAACATGGAGGTAAATTAAATAATAAGTAAACCAGACGAATGTGTCTGAGGCTCTGGTTTAGGGAAAGTTATTTTTAATAAAGTTTAATACAGTAGCATGTTTTTATCTTCTGGAATATAACACGTGATATCACAACTTATCATCATACTTTAAAACTATATCGTTACTCGTTATCATTCACAATAATTAAAGACATTTAATAATTTTAAACAATAAGCAATTTGCTTATGTAAATAACATGAATTTCTAAATGATTACTTACTTCTCTGGTAGCACAGAATGTAATCATAATTGTATTATTTCTTACTCATACACTGTTTATTTACACTGCTAGTAGTTTCAAGATTCCTTTCACAATCAATACTCCAGTACAGGTTAGTTTTCTTGCCATGAATTTATTAATGAAAATTTAGTTTCATATCGATGTATTTAACTTACACAATATTCTCTGATCAAAACTCCCATTCATCACCCTAACCCTCCCCTAATCTAGAAACTCACCATCATATCGACTGTGTCTCCCACACGAATTAAGACCATTCCGATCTTAATCATCATACTATTCTGCAGGCGATGCACGACGAATTTCTCGTTGTAACCGATCAGGGGTTCGTCATTTACCTGTAGAAAACTAAGAATTAGATCACAGCTATAGGTTAAAGGTACACACACACACACACACACACACACACACACACACACGTCTCGCGAGCATGTGCGCATATATTTTATATTATCAAAGAGAATGTTTAGTTTCCCACCTTTAGTTTTGTTGCTTATAGAAATACTGGTAGTAAAAATATACTTGCCAAGATATCTGATCGTGTTACGTCGATAACCGCTGCGTATGAAGGTGCAGTTAGGCGCACTTCCCATTGGTCGGTGAAGCGAACCTGGACAGCTATTTGAAGATCGTTGTAGGCTTCATTACTTACCATATCTAATTTTGAATCTGAGTATATTGTGGCAGTTACCCAACAAGAAGGTCCTTGGAATGCATAGGTAAGCCCGTCATAAGTCTGCACCTGTAAAATTAATGGTAAGATCAGAGATAGATGTTGTGTGTGCGTGTGTGTGTGTGTGTGTGTGTGTATGTGATTTCAATCCAAACTTACCGAATCACTGGTTACATGGCAGACTTTTTCAAAAGAATCGAAAGTATCGTAGGGTGATAAATACAGTACGTCAGGCACGAGGAACACTGAAGTCACTTCAGGACGGGTTACTGTGACATTCCACTCCTCCTCTTTCCTGCAAGAAATAGGAATGATAGTAATAAACAGTAGCCTGCTCTTGACTCCTTCCGTGCTTATTCTCCGTTTTCTTATATATATATATATATATATATATATATATATATATATATATATATATATATATATATATATATATATATATATATATATATATATATATATATATATATATATATATATATATATATATATATATATATATATATATATGAAAAAAAAAATGTTGAAGTCTTTCCTATAAACATAGTACAGAACACAGCATTATAATGCTGTGTTCTGTACTATGTTTATGCATACAGTGTAAACACCTATATTAGCTAATGGTCAAAATTATCATGGTTTTAGCCTTACAAACGGGACAAAATGATTGTTGTGCAGGATTCAAGAAACCTTTCACTTCTCTTCTGAAGATGGTCGACGAAAGATCGAAAGACGTCTTGAGAGCAAATGGACACCGTTAATTCTAAAAAGAATTATGGACCTTAGTAACCCCACTTGTTACATTGAACTCAATAATGCAGTCGTCGCTGCTGACTTCAATCAAGCACACACACACACACACACACACACACACACACACACACACACACACACACACACACACACACACACACACATAAATATATATATATATATATATATATATATATATATATATATATATATATATATATATATATATATATATATATATATATATATATATATATATATATATATATATATATATATATATATATATATATATATTGTTATGTGGGGGTAAGTACTGAATAGAAAGAAGTAAGAAGAAGAGGAAGTCATAAAAAAGATGAGATGAAGGATGAGAGAGAGAGAGAGAGAGAGAGAGAGAGAGAGAGAGAGAGAGAGAGAGAGAGAGAGAGAGAGAGAGAGAGAGAGAGAAGGTGCGGAAAGTGGACACGTCACTGATCCCTAGCCTCTCGTTTCTCGAATGTTAGAGTACATTTCTCTGAACATAGTCACTCCCGTTTCTCACTTAATTTTTCATATTTCCTGTTGTCCTTTTGTACTGAGTCTTACCCAATATTTATTTAAAGAGTCCTCTTTGCTTATAGTGTAATCATTTTCCATCCAGCCCTTATAGCATCTCTGTAATGATTCTTTTTTTTTAAGATAATCACTATGTAGAGCAAAGTTATTGTAAGTGAGGCGGGCGGGAGTGTGTGCGTCACTACCCCACCCTTTCTTCTGTACCCCCACCTCGTTGTAGCAGAGTGAGAGAGCATCCCAAACTGCCTTCCCACGCCTCCGGGGTCACTCGTTGTCTAGTTGACCACAGGCCTGGATGTGCATCTCGAGGCAGAGCGGGGCTTGGAGAATTTGCATAATTTATATTTAGACGGTATTTAGATTCAGATAATACTATTTATCTAGTAAAGCAGTAAGCCTCTGCTGATGATAGGTAAGAAACAGATACCTCCAAAGGCCTGCCAGTGATTGTTGAGCCTCATAAGTTGTTAGGTAACGCCCCAACGACTCCTCGGCTGTGTGCGTCAAGTATCTGGCGTTTTGGAGCGTTCGGTGGGCCCTCCATTTTGTCTGTGAGCTGTTTGTTCTCGTCTGTGTCGTATTTGCTGTTTTGTTAAATGTTACTGTGTTCCTGTGTTGTTTTATAGAGGATTACTATGTAGTAAAGTATTCTTCGTCCCCGGGCAGTTTCATTCGTGTGAGGGCGGCAGGGCCTGTCTTCTGGGAATCTGAATATAATATTGCACAGCAGAGGGAGACAATATTCTATGGAATGTGGGTGGATTTTGTCTTGTTGTTTGTCAGGGCGGTATTCCATAGAATAATATAATTCTTCTATGTGTCTGTCGTTAGTCGTTGCTGTGCCTCCTAGAACATGGCTAATGATTATTTCCCAGCTGTTGGAGTGACTTTATCGTTGTGGTACTTCCTTGCCTGTAGACGGTGAAACAAGCTGGCGACCTCAGTTGTGTAATTCACCACAGGAGGTCACAAGGATCCTGCGGAGGTGAACGTGAGCTTCGCTCTATACTGCACTGGAAGTGGCAGGCCGACCCTGGTAGTGGTGGCCGAGAAGGTGAGCAGAACCTGGTGTTACGACCATCAGTGTACAGGGCGCAAGAGTCCTTGTTAGGATCTTATAACGCGCAGTTGAGCTCTGCACCAAGTTAAGTAGGTAGTGACTCGGGGGAGCGAGCCGAGGTAAAGGCCGCTGTGAGAGGGGTAGGAGTTGCGGTCGTAAGAAAAGGGAGAGAGAGAGAGAGAGAGAGAGAGAGAGAGAGAGAGAGAGAGAGAGAGAGAGAGAGAGAGTGCGATATTTGGTAATATCAGGTAATCAAATATAAAATAGACACTAAAATAGAAGAATTTACGGATAAATTTGATAATAATAGTAATAATAATAATAATAATAATAATAATAATAATAATAATAATAGTAATAATAAAATACTGTACAAGTAGTATGTGGTTTATTAATAGCAACAGCGAGATGCTAGACAATATGTGGAAAGAGATATTTCGATTTCAATTGTGAATATCGTAAATTACACTGTCCATAAGATTTCGGTGGTTATGAAAATTAAATAAATTCAAAAGTAAGAAATTGGAGATATCCATAAGTGTCATTTAGTTGCTTTTTTCCATCATTCAACAATGAAATTGCAGAGATTGAGGACCAGCTGCAGGAGCCTTTGTTAATTGTTATACATTCCTCTCTTATGAAATTCACCTGGCGATCTTTTAGGAATATATCCACTCAGAATGTTTACGAGTGCGATGTCGATGGCTTAAGTTTTTTTGGGGGGAGCATCTGCGTGCAAGGCACTGCCGGCCACCAGGAACAACTGGCAACTTTTGTTTTTTGCAATGTTGAATACAAGGATCTGTTATACGAATTATTATCTGATAATTTCAAATACTTTATAAAAATGAAAGGCGTAGGTGAAATATCAGAAGCACAACGACTGATTAAATTTCATCCAATCTTTTATTTCCTTATTTATTTAGTTATATTTATTTATTTCAGTTTTATTTATCATTTTTATTACTTCTTTATATATATATATATATATATATATATATATATATATATATATATATATATATATATATATATATATATATATATATATATATATATATATATTTCTTTTTTTTTTCAGGGTGGATGAGGAGGAAAGTGATTGATGGTATGGAAAGATGTCTTCGGTCTAGGTCCTGTATCCAGGTTACACATAAGTTCTGGCTATCTCCAACAAATTGAAAATGCATATATTGTAAGATTTTTTAAATAATAATAATTAATTATGATAATAGTAGTCTGCTTCAGCATCCGCGTCTCCATACTCGAGAAAAGTCAGAAATTCGCATCTGCTTAAAAGAAAATCTTAGTATGCGTCAGCATCAACACCAGCGATTATATATATATATATATATATATATATATATATATATATATATATATATATATATATATATATATATATATATATATATATATATATATATATATATATATATATATATATATATATATATATATATATATATATATATATATATATATATATATATATATCCACATCCGAACATCTACATTTTTTAGACATCCGATACATCTCTATAATCAGCGCCGTCATTCCTCTGTAACCGATGAAATAAGCGCCGTTCATCCCTTGTAACCGATAAAATCAGCGCCTTCGTCCTTCTGTAACAGATAAGCTGAGCCTGGCTGTTCACTTCTCGGCAACACATCAGGCTGCTGGAACCAGTGTAAATAAAGCGGCCGTTGAATGAAAAAAATTTGTATTCAACTTCAAATGCAGTTAAAGTACACCTTGATCATTATTACTTTCTATGCAGCAGCTTGTTGCGTCGACCACCATAGGCTCAGACTTTATAACGTTAACGACCTCAGGGGCGAACGCTTGCCATCGCCTTGCATGTAAATTGTTTATATCTTGTTATAGTATTGCTTCAGTTTAGATACAAAGATGAGGTCTTATAGTGAAGAAAGTTGTGATGAACAATAAATGTTGTTGTTCTATACATACGAGTACATGGATATTTGATATCGGAATTATCATGCACGCTTTTATATCACTTGTTTTAGCTCGCGTCTTATATATGTAATCTAGCTTGACATCATCAGAGTCAACAGTGATTGAAGAACTGACATATTTATAGATATCCTCTAATTAAAAATTATAAAGTAATTATAACGCGCTTATATATATATATATATATATATATATATATATATATATATATATATATATATATATATATATATATATATATATATATATATATATATATATATATATATATATATATATATATATATATATATATATATATATATATATATATATATATATATATATATATATATATATATATATATATATATATATATATATATATATTTTTTTTATGTAGGAAGGATACTGGCCAAGGGCAACAAAAATCCAATAAAAAAATCCCCACTGAAATGCCAGTCCCATAAAAGGGTCAAAGCAGTAGTCAAAAATTGATGAATAAGTATCTTGAAACCTCCCTCTTGAAGGAATTCAAGTCATAGGAAGGTGGAAATACGGAAGCAGGCAGGGAGTTTCAGAGTTTACCAGAAAAAGGGATGAATGATTGAAAATACTAGTTAACTCTTGCGTTAGAGGGGTGGACAGAATAGGGATGAGAGAAAGAAGAAAGTCTTGTGCAGCGAGGCCGCGGGAGGAGGGGAGGCATGCAGTTAGCAAGATCAGAAGAGCAGGTAGCATGAAAATAGCGGTAGAAGACAACTAGAGATGCAACATTGCGGCGGTGAGAGAGAGGCTGAAAACAGTCAGTTAGACGAGATGTGTTGATGAGACGAAAAGCCTTTGATTCCACCCTGTCTAGAAGAACAGTATGAGTGGAATACCCCCAGACAGGTGAAGCATACTCCATACATGGACGGATAAGGCCCTTGTACAGAGTTAGCAGCTGGGGGGGTGAGAAAAACTGGCGGAGACGTCTCAGAACGCATAACTTCATAGAAGCTGTTTTAGCTAGAGATGAGATGTGACGTTTCCAGTTCAGATTATAAGTGAAGGACAGACCGAGGATGTTCAGTGTAGAAGAGGGGAACAGTTGAGTGTCATTGAAGAAGAGGGGATAGTTGTCTGGAAGGTTGTGTCGAGTTGATAGATGGAGGAATTGAGTTTTTGAGGCATTGAACAATACCAAATTTGCTCTGCCACAATCAGAAATTTTAGAAAGATCAGAAGTCAAGCGTTCTGTGGCTTCCCTGCATGAAATGTTTACCTCCTGAAGGGTTGGACGTCTATGAAAAGACGTGGAAAAGTGCAGGGCGGTATCATCAGCGTAGGAGTGGATAGCTCAAGAAGTTTGGTTTAGAAGATTATTAATGAATAATAAGAAGAGAGTGAGTGACAGGACAGAACCCTGAGGAACACCACTGTTAATAGATTTAGGAGAACAGTGACCGTCTACCACAACAGCAATAGAACGGTCAGAAAGGAAACTTGAGATGTTACAGAGAGAAGGATAGAAGCCGTAGGAGGGTAATTTGGAAATCAAAGCTTTGTGCCTGACTCTATCAAAAGCTTTTGATATGTCCAAAGCAGAGAGCAAAAGTTTCACCAAAATCTGTAAAACAGGATGACCAAGACTCAGTAAGGAAAGCCAATAGATCACCAGTAGAGCGGCCTCGACGGAACCCATATTGGCGATGAAATAGAGGTTTGTGAAGTGATAAATGTTTAAGAATCTTCCTGTTGAGGATAGATTCAAAAACTTTAGATAGGCAGGAAATTAAAGCAATAGGACGGTAGTTTGAGGGATTAGAACGGTCACCCTATTTAGGAACAGGTTGAATGTAGGTAAACTTCCAACAGGAAGGAAAGGTAGATGTTGACAGACAGAGCTGAAAGACTTTGACAAGGCAAAGCGCAAGCACAGAGGCACACTTTCGGAGAACAATAGGAGGGACCCTATCAGGTCCATAAGCCTTCCGAAGGTTTAGGCCAGCAAGGGCATGGAAAACATCATTGCGAAGAATTTTAATACGTGGCATGAAGTAGTCAGAGGGTGGAGAGGGAGGAACAAACCCAGAATCGTCCAAGGTAGAGTTTTTTTAAGCAAAGGTTTGAGCGAAGAGTTCAGCTTTAGAAATGGATGTGATAGCAGTGGTGCCATCTGGTTGAAATAAAGGAGGGAAAGAAGAAGAACTAAAGCTATTGGAGATATTTTTTGGCTAGATGCCAGAAGTCACGAGGGGAGTTAGAACTTGAAAAGTTTTGACACTTTCTGTTAATGAAGGAGTTTTGGCTAGTTGGAGAACAGACTTGGCATGGTTCCAGGCAAAAATATAAAGTGCATGAGATTCTGGTGATGGAAGGCTTAAGTATCTTTTGTGGGCCACCTCTCTATCATGTATAGCACGAGAACAAGGTGTGTTAAACCAAGGTTTAGAAGGTTTAGGATGAGGAAAAAGAGTGAGGAATGTACGCCTCCATGCCAGACACTATCACTATTATGCGCTCAGCACACAAAGACGGGTCTCTGACACGGAAGCAGTAATCATTCCAAGGAAAATCAGCAAAATACCTCCTCAGGTCCCCCCATACTGGCAGAGGCAAAATGCCAGAGGCACCTTTCGCTTAGGGGGATACTGAAGAGGGATTGGAGCGATAGGACAAGATACAGATATGAGATTGTGATCAGAGGAACCCAACGGAGAAGAAAGGGTAACAGCATAAGCAGAAGGATTAGAGGTCAGGAAAAGATCAAGAATGTTGGGCGTATCTCCAAGACGGTCAGGAATACGAGTAGGGTGTTGCACCAATTGCTCTAGGTCATGGAGGATAGCAAAGTTGAAGGCTAGTTTACCAGGATGGTCAGTGAAGGGAGAGGAAAGCCAAAGCTGGTGGTGAATATTGAAGTCTCCAAGAATGGAGATCTCTGCAAAAAGGAAGAGGGTCAGAATGTGCTCCACTTTGGAAGTTAAGTAGTCAAATAATTTCTTATAATCAGAGGAGTTAGGTGAAAAGTATACAGCACAGATAAATTTGATTTGAGAGTGACTCTGTAGTCGTAGCCAGATGGTGGAAAACTCGAAAGATTCAAGAGCGTGGGCACGAGAGCAGGTTAAATCATTGCGCACATACACGCAACATCCAGCTTTGGATCGAAAATGAGGATAGAGAAAGTAGGAGGGAACAGAAAAGGGGCTACTGTCAGTTGCCTCAGACACCTGAGTTTCAGTGAGGAAAAGAAGATGAGGTTTAGAAGAGGAAAGGTGGTGTTCTACAGATTGAAAATTAGATCTTAGACCGCTAATGTTGCAGAAGTTAATCAAGAAAAAATTGAGGGGGATGTCAAGACACTTAGGGTCGTCGACAGAAAGGCAGTCCGACCTGGGGACATTTATGGTCCCCTCCCCAGATGGGGACTCCGAGGCTGGTGTAGGAGTCGCCATGATGATTTTAAAATTTTTGAGTGAAGGGTGTGTGTGTTATTAGGTGCTTGTAGTTTTGTGTGGAGGAAGAGAGTTGTCTTTAGAGGGCGGGCTATGACTGCCCCCTTGTGTTGTGAGACACAAAGGGAAACGTTCAGTGAGGTCACAGCTAGGTTTAATGATAAGTTCACAGCACCCCTCTGAACAGTGCTTTAGACATCACTGGGAGTAATTATCGTTTCGGCAGGTGTCTACTGCCTCCTCCAGGAAATATATGAAATATATGAAATATTTTTTAAGTCCTTACACTAACTTTTGCCTAGAATGATCATTTGCCTCACCTATTGTAATTAATCATTTCACCATGCATAGAAATGTCTTACGGATGTGAACAAATGATAATTGTAAAGAAAGACGGAAAACAAAAAAAAAGAAAGTATTTCTAAAAATATTTCGTAACATAGAGAGGTGTTTTTTTTATTTATATATCTATTTATTTATTTTATTTATTTATTTATTTATTTATTTATTTATTTATTTATTTTATTTATTTATTTATTTATTTATTTTTTTTTTTTTATGCAGGCGCAGAACAAGATCTTTTTGTGAGAGTTGTGTCGGTTCCCTGCGAAATAAATGTGATCGTTAAGTTAGATAATATCTATCAAGCATACTCGTCTTTGCATCCCACCTTGCTGACTTTTTTTTTTTTCTTTTCTTTTCCATACCGCTTTTATACTTTCCTTGTAGGCTTACTTATTCTTTGATTGTGCTATATTGCTGCAACATATTTTTGGGGATGGGAAACCTTTCAGACTTAGTGTGTTTTACATTTCGGATTTTAATGTGCAACATAAGATTGAAGGGATGCTCTATTACTATATTAATGTAAGTCTTCTATCTTATATGACGGAAATCCTGTTTAAACTAATCTAATCCTTATTTTACTTACAAAACAGCTTGCACGATGAGCTCGTTGCCTGGTCGGTCACCTTCACTCTTCACATTAGCAGTTGAAAGAGACTGTAGTTGATTTAAGGTGAGAGCTTCAACAGCTTTAAACAAATGCCTGAAATCCTGGAGACAGAAAGGTAATCTTAATTAACGAATAACATTATGGAAAGTGACTTCATTACCCATACGTAATAGTCATAAAATATATACAATAGTTAAAGATACAGATGGAAAGTAAATAGATAAATGATTATGTTTCAATGTATCGGAATAAATAAAGCAAAACATAATTTCACCTGTGTCCATGTTACTGCAGCGATTACTTGGTCATACGTTAGCCGACCTTTCATCAAAAAGTCTCCGACACAAGTGTCCTCCTCCGTTGACTGGATATTTTGCACGGCTGCAGGACTTACTCCGAACATACCCTAGGTAATATACGCAATATAATATAATGTGTGTGTGTGTGTGTGTGTGTGTGTGTGTGTGTGTGTGTGTGTATATATATGTATATGTATATATATATATATATATATATATATATATATATATATATATATATATATATATATATATATATATATATATATATATATATATATATATATATATATATATATATATATATATATATATATATATATATATATATAGAGAGAGAGAGAGAGAGAGAGAGAGAGAGAGAGAGAGAGAGAGAGAGAGAGAGAGAGAGAGAGAGAGAGAGGATGGGGGCGTTGGGTCGATATTGTACGGGATTGAGACATGGAGCAGGAAAAGAAGAAATTGAATATAATGGAGATGTGGTGTCTTTACATATAATTTCCTATTACAAGAAATTATGCGCCGTATTCTTTTTAGGAAGAGAATTCTTCAACGAAAATTGGGATTAGCTGACGGTGTAGTGATTAGTACATTCCACGGATAACCTTCAGGTCCAGGGTTCGAATCCCTGCCGAGTAGTGACAGTGATTTTCTGATTTCGTGATGTACTCCCCGCTTACTTACAAAAGAACAGGTATGGAGCAATACTGAGGCTGTGACCTTGCACTCCAGCAAGATCCTGTCACAATAACCTCGTTTAAACATCCAAAAACCAATATGATATACTGTAGTATATAGCTTAAGCCCTTTCCTACCCATTCGTCCACTAAAATAATTTAGGTCGATTACTACAAAACATAAATTCAAAATATTTAATGGAAGTTTATATAATTTGCAACTGCAATAAAATATTTCTTCTTACCTGCATCTTCATTACAGCCGGTCCATCACAGTGACCACCGGCGTACAAGCTCACGAGAAAAGTTGCTGTGAGATCCGTATCAGAGAGAAGTTCTTTGGGCACCAATGGCAACACAAATGGAGTTTCCACTTTTACGTCAAGGCAAGTCTGTCGTAAGAAAGATCATATATATCTATCTATCTATCTATCTATCTATCTATCTATCTATCTATCTATCTATCTACCTACCTATCTATCTATCTATCTATCTATCTATCTATCTATCTATCTATCTATCTATCTATCTATCTATCTATCTATCTATCTATCTATCTATCTATCTATCTATCTATCTATCTATCTATCTATCTATCTATCTATCTATCTATCTATCTATATATATATATATATATATATATATATATATATATATATATATATATATATATATATATATATATATATATATATATATATAGCAGAATTACCCGGCGTTGCCTGGGTAAAATTCGACTCCCAAGACCCTGATTCTGTCGTTTGTTTGGGTCCCTCCTATTGTTCTCCGAAACTGCGTCTCCGAGTTTGCACCTTGCCTAGTCAAACTCAACTCTGTCTCTCAACATCTACCTTTCCTTCTTGTTGGAAGTTTACCTACATTCAGCCTGTTCTAAAAAGGGTGACTGTTCTAATCCCTCAAACTACCGTTCTATTGCTTTATTTTCCTGCCTATCTAAAGTTTTTTTTATCTATCTTCAACAGGAAGATCCTTAAATATATATCACTTCACAACCTTCTATCTGATCGCCAGTATGTGTTCCGTCAAGGCTGCTCTTCTGGCTTTCCTTACTGAGTCTTGGTCATCCTGTTTTAGAGATTTTGGTGAAACTTTTCCTGTTGCCTTAGACATATCAAAAACTTTTGACAGAGTCTGGCACAAAGCTCTGATTTCCAAACTATCCTCCTACGGTTTCTATCCTTCTCTCTTTAACTTCATCTGAATTTTCCTTTCTGACCGTTCTATTGCTGCTGTGGTAGACGGTCACTGTTGTTCTGCTAAATTTATTAACAGTGGTGTTCTTAAGGGTTCTGTCCTGTTACCCACACTCTTCATGTTATTCATCAATGATCTTCTAAACCAAACTTCTTGTCCTATCCACTCCTACGCTGATGATATCACCTTGCACTTTTCTACGTCTTTTCGTAGACGTCCAACCTTTCAGGAAGAAAACAGTTCTCGCAGGGAAGCCACCGAATGCCTTACTTCTGATCTCTCTAAAATTTCTGATTGAGGCAGAGCAAACTTATTATTGTTCAGTGTCTCAAAAACTCAATTACTCCATCTATCAACTCGACACAAACTTCCAGATAACTATCCCCTCTTTTCCAATGACACTCCCCTCTTCTACACTGAACATCCTCGCTCTGTCCTTTACTTATAATCTGAACTGGAAACTTCACATCTTATCTCTAGCTAAAACAGCTTCTATGAAATTAGTTGTTCTGAGACGTCTCTGCCAGTTTTTCTCACCCTTCCAGCTGCTAACTCTGCACAGCGACTTATCCGTCCATGTATGGAGTATGGTTCACATGTCTGTGGGGGTTCCACTCATACCGCTCTTCTAGACAGGGAAGAATCAAAAGTTTTTCGTCTCATGAACTCATCCACTCTAACTTACTGTATTCAGCCTCTTTCGCAGTGTTGCATCTCTTGCTATCTTCTACCTCTATTTCATGCTAACTGTTCTTCTGATCTTGCTAACTGCATGCCTCTTCTCCTTCCGCGGCATCGCTGCACAAGACTTTCTTCTTCCTCTCATCTCTATTCTGTCCACCTCTCTAATGCAAGAGTTAACCAGTATTCTCTATCATTCATCCCTCTCTCTAATAAACTCTGAAACTCCCTGCCTGCTTTTGTGTTATCCTTCAGTTTTTTACCACCACCTTAGACTCTAATCCGGGACTGACATCTCAGTGAGCCATTTCTTTTTATTGGATTTTTGATGTCCTTGACCGGTACCCCTCCTACATAAAAAGATATAAATAAATAAATAAATAAATAAATAAATAATTAGTTACGGTATACCTGGTGACACCATCAAGAATTGGGTTACGGTGACAGATTTGCCTGAATAATCTAATAGTTTTGGGTTGGAAGTAGTTAAGACAGCCTATGCCACTCCCCGGATCAAGGGGGACCTCCTTACCAAATTTCATTACAATCAGGTCAATAGTTTTCCGTGAAAAGCGGACACACCCACACACAGACAGACAGACAGACAGACAGACAACGTGTTCTTTTTATTAGTATATATATATATATATATATATATATATATATATATATATATATATATATATATATATATATATATACTAATAAGAAAATACATTGTCTGTCTGTCTGTCTGTCTGTGTATGGGTGTGTCCGCTTTTCATATATATATATATATATATATATATATATATATATATATATATATATATATATATATATATATATATATATATATATATATATATATATATATATATATATATATATATATATATATATATATATATATATATATATATATATATATATATATATATATATATATATATATATATATATATATATATATATATATATATATATATATATATATATATATATATATATATATATATATATGAAAAGCGGACACACCCATACACAGAGACAGACAGACAGACAATGTATTTTTTTATTAGTATATATATATATATATATATATATATATATATATATATATATATATATATATATATATATATATATATATATATATATATATATGAAAAGCGGACACACCCATACACAGACAGACAGACAGACAGACAATGTATTTTTTCATTAGTATATATATATATATATATATATATATATATATATATATATATATATATATATATATATATATATATATATATATATATATATATATATTACAGTCAAAACCCGGAATCAGTCAAAACTAGTTTTAACTAAACCCGGAATCAGTCAAAACTAGTTTTAACTAGGTATTTTCAATGTGTTGGTGAACAACTAGTATTACCTAGGCAAAACTAATTATACCTTAATGTGTTTGATATAACTAGAAATATCAAAGTTTAACTAGTTAAATCTAGTTTTATCTGATCGTGTAAGTTAAAACTAGATTCAACAACGGTACTGAAAATGACCACTCGTTTGAATACCATTGCTCGTTTGAGTACCATTTTTGGGGAACTCAAACATAACATCCCCATCTAACCTAACCTAACCTAACCTAACTAGGTTAGACTAAAAGTGAAACTGGTGTAGTGCCGGGGAAAACATTTATATGTATAAGTAGCATTTGGTTAGGTTAGGTTAGGTTAGGTTAGGTTAGATGGGGATGTTATGTTTGAGTTCCCCAAAAATGGTACTCAAACGAGCAATGGTACTCAAACCAGTGGTCATATCCCTCACCTACTTTTGACATTCAGTACCGTTGTTGAATCTAGTTTTAACTTACACGATCAGATAAAACTAGATTTAACTAGTTAAACTTTGATATTTCTAGTTATATCAAACACATTAAGGTATAACTAGTTTTGCCTAGGTAATAATAGTTGTTCACCAACACATTGAAAATACCTAGTTAAAACTAGTTTTGACTGATTCCGGGTTTAGTTAAAACTAGTTTTGACTGATTCCGGGTTTTGACTGTAACATATATATATATATATATATATATATATATATATATATATATATATATATATATATATATATATATATATATATATATATATATATATATATATATATAAAGGAAGAGAGAGAGAGAGAGAGAGAGGGTGGGGGGAGAAAGATAGGTACAATTATGTAAATCAATAGATAGATAGCGCAGTGGAACCGCGCACACTAGTGTTGAGGTTGTCTTAGACACATGGGTTCGAATACTGGCCACGGTCCGATGGTAGGAAGGACATTCACTCGATGAAACGGTTCCCAGTTGCCGCATCAAAGTCCTCCTTTAGGAGGCACCGTCCTAGCTCTGATAAACTAGGGAAACCGGGCATAAAACCAAAAAAAGAAAAAAAAATAGATAGATGGGTAATTAGCTTGAAAGTTGCATAGGTAGAGACATAGATCTTGATCATTATTCCTTCCTCCAATTCATATTAGGGATTCGATGTTTAAGCAGTTACTTTTGTTATATACGAGGCGCTCTGTTAGTCGCCTGATTATATATGGCATAGCTGTAGTGTTAACCTGGGTACTGCTAGTATGCCTGATGGAGGTCAACCTCACAGCCAACAACATGAGGTCCTCTACTTGTAGCTGGATATACGTCTTACACCCAGATCGTGTATTCTTCTTCGCTTACCAAGAATACGACAATATCCAGACTTAAACTCAATAACTCCACTAATTTTTTTCCCAACTACGTTTGAGAAAGTGTGGAATTCCATGAATCCTTTATGTGAGGAAGTTAAACTTCCCCATCTCCAGCGGAACACTCCGACATACTCGTATATCTACGGCAGATCATCTGCAGGCAGTCCCAGAGTATAAAGGTCTGCGCCTCTCCAGGAGTGACAATCTCACAATAAAAAGTCAACAGTCTCGTGATCCGACCCAGTCTGCCTGCAGTTGTTGGTGAGAGAAGTCTCGCTGTACAGCCGGTTCCCAGCTCTCTATCCGGAAATGTTTTGATCACCGTCCTGCGCCACTTACTTGCGTCTCCACCTACGTGGAAGCAAGTATTACCTACCGCCAGCGCCTCCTTCAGGAGACGTTGCAACAGTACCACGCCATTGAGTGGCACTACTAAAAGAGGACGCAGGTGAACACTGTGTCCGTCAAAGAAAATGCAGATGGACACACTGTAACCATCTTCCCCAATTTTTGCCCCGTCCTGTCTTAAATGCGTCTCCCGCACGAAATATCAGAATGGGGAAGACCCTGCAACTGAGGACACCGGCGTGTTTAGTTGTAGAAGAGGGTAGTTCGGCTTGCTTATTTCTCTACAACTTCCTTTTTTTCCTCGGTTCTGGGGTGAGAACTGGTTTTCTCCCATTGCACTCTCAAGATTCGGGACGCCCTGACAGAAAACAAGTCGGGACTGCAATGATCGCTCTGCTGCTCCCGGCTGCATTTTTCCTAAGTCTGGAAGAGTATATACATGGGGAGAAATTAAAGCCAGTCAGTGAGCGACTTGAGCCTGGCCAAATGTTGCCAGCTGCTGATGTCATTACACACCTATGCATAATTGAAATTTTTACCTTCAAAGTTAATAATATAATATTTTAGCATCCATTGAAGACGTTGTCGATAACTGATGCAATACAACGCAACATTTCGCTATACTTTGAAGGGTGTGATGCCTCCGTGTATCTGGTAAAATTCACTCATAGGCATATCATTTCCGTTTCTTGATTTATTTGCCTAAGTTATCCATTTAGCTCTGTAAGCTCTCAGAATTGTAAATGTTACCTTACACAGCATACAAACTTCATATATAGGCTTACTCCCAGCCACGGCAACACACAAGGTTGCCATGGCTGGGATTAAATGAACCATATGGCTGGCAATGAAAATGGGGCTGCGAGGGCACTTCGTCACTTGAAAGTAGCTGGTCATTTAAACCTACGACAGGGCCCTTGGTGGAGCCGCATACAAACCACGCGGAATGGTGGGAAGGCTAATATATTGCTCGGCCACATCTACTAGGCATGGTCTCAGGCCCAACAAAGTGTGACTGCAGGGTAACTGCTAGGAAATAACACAACACAACACAACATAGCACAGATTGAACCACTTAGAAGTTGAGGATGAGATACTAACATAAAGGTGTGAAAGAATGCTGTGCCAAAGCCAATCGCAGAGTGAGAAAAGACAGAGTTCATACTAGCGTGACGTCAGAACAGCGAATCATAAGCCAAGAAAGCACGGTGACATCACTGGGTGCCTCAGACAAAGAGGATATGACATCATATGCAATAGAAATTTGAAAGAAACTCCTCTAGAAATACACTAATATCTTACCAAATCGTAACCCAAAAGCTGTAGACGACTGATGAAGATGGCGGTGATATTGGCTGGCATGGTACATAAAAGGCGACAGGACGGCCAGATGCAGAACAGTATAAGTTGACGGGAGCATAGGGTGACAGGGGCAGCCGGCCAGGAGAAAAAGCCCAGCCAGAGGTCCACAAGCAGCAGAAGAAGGCACCGTAGGAGTAGATGTGGTGCGCGACGAGTGCAAGCGGCCGTGGCAGGAGGAAACCGCAAGCAGAAAACCCACATAATCAGTAAAAATACCACAGCAAGTAGCAGGAGCCAGAAGGGGGAACAGCATCGGCGGACAAAGGCAGGGAGGCAGGCAGGAGAAACCAGACCAGGAGGTCCCGAAAGTTGTGCAGGAAGAGCACATATGAAGACAGGCAGGCTGCTTAGTACAAAAGTTGATCAGCGGGCAGATAGGAATTGCGGCAGAACAGTCAAGTGGTAGCAGTATGGAAGCACAAGCTGATGAGGGCAGGCAGGTAGAACAAGCTTGACCAGAGGCCCACAAGCAGCACGAACAGGCGGGCAGAGCAGTGGCGGAGATGAAGAGAACAGCACAGGATGACAAAAGAGCAGGCAGGCAGGAGAAAAAGCCCAATCAGAGGCTCACAAGCAGCAACAGAAGAGCAAAAAATTCAAAAGTCACTCAACAGATACACAGGAAGAGCAGCAAAGAAGTTAGGTGGTGGCAGCAGTAGGTAGCAGGTAGCCAGAGACAGCTTAATTAAGGAAAAAGATGAAGGCCAAAGCAACTAGCGAAAACGGGCAGCATGTCGGCCGGAGGAGACAGGCACGGAAACTCAGTGATGCTAAGCTGATCCTCCATCTCTGCTTGCCAAGTGTTCCCAGGGTGGAAGGAAACACGACTGTAGAAGGCTGCCATATATTAAGAATTAACTGGGTGCTGTACAGAGGAGCGCAACCGCCAAGTCCGACCTCTGAGCTGGGCCACATAACAGTTTTCCATTTTTCCAACCCAAAAAGCATAGCAAAGCAAACAAAAAGCATAGCAAAGAAACATGTTATTTTCCAGCAAAATGCACAAATACAAAAATATTTTTGCATGGTGCTCGTTGTACCTATACGAAGTTTTGGCAAACAAAATTTTCATAATCCAAATTACATGGAACGTAAACACCACTCAACATGTATACATGTATAGAAGTTAGTGATGGACAGATATCTAAATATTATACTAGTTATCAGTTAAGGAGGAGTTGTAGAATCTCGAATCCCATGTTAAATTGCTTATGATCTTTTGAACTCCTCCCTTATTTGTTGACCAATTTCTTTCATTCAAAAAGCATTTAAATTAGGAAGGATAGGAGATTAAGGTCTGCTATCGTTTTTTCTTGTACAGTAGTAAAAAAGATATTTTTTAAAGTTCGATGAAAAGTTACTTAAATTTTGACTTTCAAATATATGACAAAAATCAAAATCAACTCCAAACAATAGTTTCGATAGCAGACATTATTCGTTTCTTATACTTTCAAAAGCTGCAATAGGACATATTTGTGTGACAGGAACAGCAAAGGAGGAGATATTTTTTATAGTGCCAAAATCGCCATTTTGAGAAATCAAGCGATAAAGTTGAAGGAGTTAGTGTAGTTCACCTATTGCAGCTAGAGACTTGAGATTCACAGGATATGTACATCAGGATATGTGGAAAAAGCAGACATAGTTTCCTTTAGTTATTCAGATTAGTTTTGTACATAGGCCTAAAGCGAGTCACGATTTCACGGATGATTTCAGCGCCTCAGTACTCAAATTTTATTATATTTCGCCATATTCCAAAGTGTTCCACTTAGAATATTAATGCGGAAGATATCTGATGCAGATACGTTGATTATTTGTTGGATTTACAAAGAAAATAATAATTTTTTTTTTTTTTTTGTATGTAAATTCGAGAAATATTAGTTATAGCTAAAATTTGTCATTCTCTGATGTACGCAGAGAGAGAGAACAGTAAATTTTCACAGGAAACTAAATAAAAAGACTATCTTTGAAAAAAAAAAAATGTGGGATAAAGAGGAGAAAAAATTGATCATACCTGTATCGCAGCGCATAAAACCGAGGAATTTTGTGACGAGGAGTCATACTCCATAAGGCATTTTTTTTTCCTTTTTTTTAATCAAAATAATTTTGAGATAGGAAGTATCTGACATGGTGTGTCTTGCTATAAGTGTGGCAAGACTGCAGGCCGGGGAATCCCCAGAAAGGACAACGCCTAAACGCTTACTTCAAACTGGTCACTACATATGGCAAAACGCTTATGATAGACTTATGATAAACGTTCTAAGTTATGATACACATCTTTATTAGCTATGATATATTTCATATCTTTTCCCAATCCCTTGTAATCTCCACTAGCGGTAGGACAAGGTCTGTTGCGGCATTATATTGTTTGTGGAACGTATGATATACATACATATATATATATATATATATATATATATATATATATATATATATATATATATATATATATATATATATATATATATATATATATATATATATATAATAATGTTGACGAATTGCGAGCAAAACGAGTTATTAGCAGCCTTCCGGAACTTCTCTCCCTCTCAACTCGAACACCTTCTGTACCACCATTCGGCTCATTATTTGGACAATAGTAATAAAATTAGAAAGTAACTTACTTATGTCAGCACTTTCACTTTCAGTTTCGCTTCACTCTGCACATCATGTAACACGGATCATAAACACAACAGATAAAGTTTATTCACAGAATCTGAATACATTTGATACAGCACTTCAGCATTAAAACAGCTTTCAGAACTCTTTACAATGCTGAAGTGGAGTTTCAATTCATCCCATTGGGAAAGAATGCAGGATACTGCAAGTTCGATTGATAACTATCTTGTGTCGCAAGAACAGTTACCTGAAGAGGTTGCTTCCCATCATTCTGGGATATATATATATATATATATATATATATATATATATATATATATATATATATATATATATATATATATATATATATATATATATATATATATATATATATATATATATATATATATATATATATATATATATATATATATATACACTGCTACGTGTGTGTGTGTGTGTGTGTGTGTGTGTGTGTGTGTGTGTGTGTATGCTTAATGTCTCTTTGAATAATGACTGAACCAGTTATAAATTTCTTTCACAAGGAATTCAGTGTATTTTGGCTAGCAGCCGGAACGGAAAGCTGAAGGGCTTGGCAGACGCACCATACCATCACCAGCTGATGTAAAGAAAACTCATGGCTTAGCGACAGGCGACAGAGTTGTAATAAACGGCTCTAAATCCGAGTGGGATCCTGTAATTAGTGGGGTGCCACAGGGATCAGTATTAGGGCCATTGTTATTCGTCATATATATCACTGACTTAGATACTGGAATCAGTAGTGATGTTAGTAAATTTGCGGATGACACAAAGATAGGTTGATTAATTAGGTCAGAATCGGATGCCATCACCTTGCAGGCAGATTTAGATAGGATGAATGAATGGATGGACAGATGGCAAATGCAATTTGATATCAACAAATGCAAAGTACTTAGCGTAGGTAGAGGAAACCCACACAATAGGTACACAATAAACAACGAAACTTTGGTAGGTACAGGGTACGAGAAAGATTTAGGAGTTGTAGTTAGCTCTGAACTCCGTCTAGGAAAACAATGCATAGAAGCCAGAAACAAGGCAAATAGGGTATTACGATTCATTTTTAGGAGTGTTAAAAGTAGAAGGCCCGAATTAATATTAAAGTTATACTTGGCGCTGGTCAGACCTCATCTAGACTACGATGTGCAGTTCTGGTTCCCACATTACAGGAAAGATATAGGTCTATTAGAATCAGTACAGAGAAAAATGACTAAAAGAATACAGGGGATGAGGCGAGACTGAAGCTGTTAAATTTACATTCTTTAGAGAGACGTAGTTTAAGAGGGGACCTGATAGAAGTCTTTAAGTGGTGTAAGGGTTATAACAAGGGGGATGTAAGCAAAATTCTTAGGATCAGCAACCTGAATAGATCAAGAAATAACGGGTTCAAACTTGAAAAATTTAGGTTTAGGAAGGAGACAGGAAGAAATTGGTTCTTAAATAGAGTGGTACATAAGTGGAACGGACTCAGTAATGATGTTGTTAGTGCTAAGACATTAGGGAGCTTTAAGAGAAGATTAGACGGGTTTATGGATGGGGATAATAGATGGAAATAGGTAGGTATATTTCATACAGGGACTGCTACGTGTAAGCCTGGTCGCTTCTTGCAGCTTCCCTTATTTCTTATGTTCTTATGTTACTTAAATGTTCATATAATTCTCATACAGCACCTGTCTTAACACTCTTGGTATTCACACTTAATCCATTTACGTTTAATTTTACACTTAATTACAGATTCTTGATTGCTTTCATCATTGTCATTGCTATCACAGACTCAATTTCTAAGTCTAAGAAGTGTAGACAAAACCTTCCTCGCACTTCACTATAGTAACGAATAACTACACCAAGATTCACATCACTGATGTCTATAAATTCATCAATTATTGAATTATATTTTTAATTGCCAATATCACTGAATAAATCCTTCATAAAATGTAGTTCAAATACATTCACTACTATATCCGTGCACTTATGTCGTTTCATTACGTTTTTTGCAACTTCACTAATCTAATTTAATCTCTTAAACTACCGTCCTATTACTTTAATTCCCTACCTCTCTAAAGTTTTTGAATCTATCCTCAACAGTAAGACTCTTAAACATCTATCACTTTACACCCTTATATCTAATCGCTAGCATGTACCATCGTGGTTGCTCTACTGGTACTCTTCTGGCTTTCTTTACTTAGTCTTTGTTTTAGAGATTTTGGTGTAACTTTCGCTGTTGCCTTAGTTTTATCAAAAACTTTTGATAGAATCTGGCACAAAGCTTTGATTTCCAAATTACCGTCCTACGGCTTCTATCATTCTCTCTGTAACTACATCTCAAGTTTTCATTCTGACCGTTCTATAGCTGCTGTAGTAGACAGCTACTCTTCTTCTTCTAAGGCTATCAACAGTGGTGTTCCTCACCCATTCTCTTCCTGTTATTCATCAGTGATTTTCTAAAACAAACTTCTTACCCTGTCCCTCATATGCTGTTGATACCAACCTACATATTGTGTATATATATATATATATATATATATATATATATATATATATATATATATATATATATATATATATATATATATATATATATATATATATATATATATATATATATATATATATATATAGTCTAGGAAAGACTCCGTCTAGGAAAGCATTGCATAGAGGCCAGAATTAGGGGAAATAGGGTATTAGGATTAATTTTTAGGAGTGTTAAAAGTAGAAGGCCCGAAGTAATACTAATGTTATATTTGGCGCTGGCCAGACCTCATCTAGACTACGCAGTTCTGGTCCCCACATTACAGAAAGGATATAGGTCTATTAGAATCAGTACAAAGGAGAATGACCAAAACGATACAGGGGATGAGGAGTATTCCTTACGAGGGGAGATTGAAGTTGTTAAATTTACATTCTTTACAGAGACGTAGGTTAAGAGGGTATCTGATGGAAGTCTTTATGTGGTATACGGGTTATAACAAGGAGAACGTAAGCAAAATTCTTAGGATCAGCAACCAGTACAGAACAAGAAATAACGGGTTCAAGCTTGAAAAATTTATGTTTAAGAAAGAGATAGGAAGAAACTGGTTCTCAAATGGAGTGGTAGATGAATGGAACGGACTCAGTAATCAAGTTTTTAGTGCTAAGACATTAGGGAACTTTAAGAGAAGATTAGACGAATTTATGTATGGGGATGATTGGTGGAAATAGGTAGGTATATTTCATACAGGGACTGCCACTTGTAAGCCTGGTGGCTTCTTGCAGCTTCCCTTATTTATTATGTTCTTATGTTCTTAACAAGAGGATGAAGGGAAGAAGGGCTAAAATGTTTCACAGAGAGTCGCTAAAATTTGTGGATGAGAAGGGAAAAGTAAAAATAATTCTTAAACCTAGGATAATGGCAGAAACAGAAGCAACACTGGGGAGGCTACCATCTCGACAGAATGAAGGATAGATAACACCATATCCGACTCCAGCTATATATTTTAAACCATCCATAAATAGAAAGATGGAATCAGAATGTATGGAATAGTGTTCCAAGAATATTACACGGGGCTCACAAGTCCGGTAACAAATTCTTATTAGGAATAGCAGGGTCGTAGATAGAATTGTATGGGAATTGTAAGTAACCAACTCTAGGAAATCTACAGGGATATAAAGAAAAGGAAGGTACATTTAATGCCACCATAGCTAATGCAGCCCTGAAACCGAAAGAGAGGGAAACTTGGGTGAGGCATAATATAGTTGAGAATGTGAATCACAGGAAATGCCATACAAGAAATCGACTCAGGAAGATGCTGGACTCTATATCAGCAACAATAAGGACTGGCGATGCCACACATTCATCCAACAATAAGCTTGAGACTGGGGATGAGCGGAACGCACCAGTTGCCAGGCGAACACCAGCACACGAAGTCGAGCCTTAGTAGCAGATGAATAAACCAATAAAACGCCTCAGAAGGCGACTGACGAACGAAGCTGTCAGTAATACATCAGGGATAAAGTTATTTCAATAAGAGAGAGAGAGAGAGAGAGAGAGAGAGAGAGAGAGAGAGAGAGAGAGAGAATGGTAACATCAGGCACCCTGCACATATCGCACTTGCCTAATATTCAAATCACTCTAGTTCAACACTTTGCATGAGCCTAATGGTTGTTCTAGATACTGTTGGATAGGAAATTTTATTCTGTGTTCAGTGGTATGTACCCGCTATCGGTGAGACGAAAAAAAGTTGGTAAAAACTACAGAAAACTGACGGTCATTTTAGAAAAAAGTTTTATACTTTATTTTGCGCATGCACAGTAGTGTTGCAAATTTGACATGCTTTTTCGTTATAAATTGTATTACTCTTATTACCAACAACTTGGAGGTTGATCAGCTGAATAGTTAAAAGTTGGAATTTTGACTTTGCGCATGTGTAAACTTCAAAGTTGACATGAAAAAAAAAAAAAATAAAAAAAAAAAATAAATAAATATATATATATATATATATATATATATATATATATATATATATATATATATATATATATATATATATATATATATATATATATATATATATATATATTTATTTATTTATTTATATATTATATATATGTATATATATATATATATATATATATATATATATATATATATATATATATATATATATATATATATATATATATATATATATATATATATATATATATAGCAACATGACACCTCTTAAGTTTCATTAAAATTGGTTTAGTAATTTTTAAGAAATCCTATTTTTGACATCCTTCTACTTTTTGCAAGTTACCTATTAACTTCACCCAATAGAAGAGATGAAATTGATAGAGTTGTGTTATCATATGGTGTTATTTTCGTTACGATCAGCCTCATAGTTCCGGAGATATTAGCGTTTGAATAGCGTTGCAGTCGGGCTGGGCCGGGCCGCTCAAAATTAAACAGCCTCCATAGTAAACTTCACTTCGCTCGAACAAGAAAGGTGCAAGAGGAGGGTCTCTCTCTGTCAGCGGCCCAAGAGTTATGAGCCAAAACTCTAAGACAGGGGTCAGCAACCTTTGGTACGCGTGCCAAACTTGGCACGCAGAGTGCTTGCCTATGACACGCCACGTGATTCAAAGGAGCAAAGAAAAAAAGTTAAACAATAAAATAATGAGAGAGAGAGAGAGAGAGAGAGAGAGAGAGAGAGAGAGAGAGAGAGAGAGAGAGAGAGAATGTGTATTGTACATCCTTACTTTTATCATGGTTTAAATTTTCTTATGATTCTAAATATTTTTTTTCCTATGATACATTGAATTAAGACGAAAAAGTACGTGAGTACAACGACATGTAGACGAGCATGAGACACGTTGGCTCCCAGCCGCTGGTGACGCATCAGTCACGCAGTGCTGCTGTTTCAGTGACTATTTAGCGGCCGCAGTGAGTGACACTCTAGTTATTGCCGCCATGACTGTTGCCAAAAAAGTCAAGCTTGATGTCCGATCATTTCAGTCATCATGGACAAATGACCTTGGATTTAATCAGCAGAATGATCGTGCTGTGTGTGCTCTCTGCTGCGAGGATGTCGTGTGCCACACATCGAATGTTAAAAGACACTTTGAAACAAAACACTAGAAGACTTTCAAGGATGGTGCAGACAAGGCTGAAGCGATTAAGAGAGCAGTATCCCGCTATGAGAAACAAGGTAATGTATACAAGAACCTAAGTGTTAGCAAAAAACAATGCAACTGCGGCCAGTTACAAACTAGCTCTGTGTATTGCTAAGCATGGAAAGCCTTATACCGACGGAGATTTTATACAAGCAGCTTTCCTAGACTGCTCTAATGTGTTATTTGATGGCATATCAAACAAACACATGATCATCTCAAGGATAAAAGACATGTCCGTCTCAGCTAGAACCGTTGGAGAGACGTATTTCTGAAATGGCAACTAATGTAAGTGAGCAGCAAACTATTGTTTTAACAACTACACCTGTGTTCAGTGTGGCCTTTGATGAAAGCTTGGATATAAATGACATTATCCGCTTGGCTGTTTTTGCCAGGTATAGTGACACAGATTTTTTTTTTGTTTTTTTTATGTAGGAGTGACACTGACCAAGGGCAACAAAAATCCGATAAAAAAAAATGCCCAATGAAATCCCAGTCCCATAAAAGGGGTCCAAAGCGGTAGTCAAAAATTGAAGGATAAGTCTCTTGAAACCTCTCTCTTGAAGGAATTCAAGTCATAGGAAGGAAGAAATACGGAAGCAGGCAGGGAGTTCCAGAGTTTACCAGAAAAAGAGATGAATGATTGAGAATACTGGTTAACTCTTGCGTTAGAGACGAAAAGCCTTTGATTCCACCCTGTCTAGAAGAACAGTATGAGTGGAACCCCCCCAGACATGTGAAGCATACTCCATACATGGACGGATAAGGCCCTTGTACAGAGTTAGCAGCTGGGGGGGGTGAGAAAAACTGGCGGAGACGTCTCAGAACGCCTAACTTCATTGAAGCTGTTTTAGCTAGAGATGAGATGTGAAGTTTCCAGTTCAGATTATAAGTAAAGGACTGACCGAGGATGTTCAGTGTAGAAGAGGGGGGCAGTTGAGTGTCATTGAAGAAGAGGGGATAGTTGTCTGGAAGGTTGTGTCGAGTTGACAGATGGAGGAATTGAGTTTTTGAGGCATTGAACAATACCAAGTTTGCTCTGCCCCAATCATAAATTTTAGAAAGATCAGAAGTCAAGCGTTCTGTGGCTTCCCTGCGTGAAATGTTTACTTTCTGAAGGGTTGGACGTCTATGAAAAGACGTGGAAAAGTGCAGAGTGGTATCATCAGCGAAGGAGTAGATAGGGCAAGAAGTTTGGTTTAGAAGATCATTAATGAATAATAAGAAGAGAGTGGGTGACAGGATAGAACCCTGAAAAACACCACTGTTAATAGATTCAGGAGAAGAACAGTGACCGTCTACCACAGCAGCAATAGAACGGTCAGGAAGGAAACTTGAGATGAAGTTACAGAGAGACGGATAGAAGCCGTAGGAGGGTAGTTTGGAAATCAAAGCTTTATCAAAAGCAAAGACTCTATCAAAAACTTTTGATATGTCCAAGGCAACAGCAAAAGTTTCACCAAAATCTCTAAAACAGGATGACCAAGACTCAGTAAGGAAAGCCAGAAGATCACCAGTAGAGCGGCCTTGACGGAACCCATACTGGCGATCAGAGGGAAGGTTGTGAAGTGATAGATGTTTAAGAATCTTACTGTGGAGGATAGATGAAAAAAAAAAAAACTTTAGATAGGCAGGAAATTAAAGCAATAGGACGGTAGTTTGAGGGATTAGAACGGTCACCCTTTTTAGGAACAGGTTGAATGTAGGCTGAAAGAGTTTGAAAGAGTTTGACCAGGCAAGGTGCAAGCACGGAGGCACAGTTTCGGAGAACAATAGGAGGGACCCCATCAGGTCCATAAGCCTTCCGAAGGTTTAGGCAAGCAAGGGCATGGAAAACATCATTGCGAAGAATTTTAATAGGTAGCATGAAGTAGTCAGAGGGTGGAGGAGAGGGAGGAACAAGCCCAGAATCGTCCAAGGTAGAGTTTTTAGTAAAGGTTTGAGCGAAGAGTTCAGCTTTAGAAATAGATGTGATAGCAGTGGTGCCATCTGGTTGAAATAAAGGAGGGAAAGAAGAAGAAGCAAAGTTATTGGAGATGTTTTTGGCTAGATGCCAGAAGTCACGAGGGGAGTTAGATCTTGAAAAGTTTTGACACTTTCTGTTAATGAAGGAGTTTTTGGCTAGTTGGAGAACAGACTTGGCAGAAATATAAAGGGCAGAAATATAAAGTGCATGAGATTATGGTGATGGAAGGCTTAAGTACCTTTTGTGGGTCACCTCTCTATCATGTATAGCACGAGAACAAGCTGTGTTAAACCAAGGTTTGGAAGGTTTAGGTCGAGAAAAAGAATGAGGACTGTACGCCTCCATGCCAGACATTATCACCTTTGTTATGCGCTCAGCACACAAAGACGGGTCTCTGACACGGAAGCAGTAGTCATTCCAAGGAAAATCAGCAAAATACCTCCTCAGGTCCTCCCAACTAGCAGAGGCAAAACGCCAGAGGCACCTTCGCTTAGGGGGATCCTGAGGAGGGATTGGAGCGATAGGACAAGATACAGAAATGAGATTGTGATCAGAGGAGGCCAACGGAGAAGAAAGGGTGACAGCATAAGCAGAAGGATTAGAGGTCAGGAAAAGGTCAAGAATGTTGGGTGTATCTCCAAGACGATCAGGAATACGTGTAGGGTGTTGCACCAATTGCTCTAGGTCATGGATGATAGCAAAGTTGAAGGCTAGTTCACCAGGATGGTCAGTGAAGGGAGAGGAAAGCGAAAGTTGGTGGTGAACACTGAAGTCTCCAAGAATGGAGATCTCTGCAAAAGGGAAGAGAGTCAAAATGTGCTCCATTTTGGAAGTTAAGTAGTCAAAGAATTTCTTATAGTCAGAGGAGTTAGGTGAGAGATATACAGCACAGATAATTTTATTTTGAGAGTGACTCTGCAGTCGTAGCCAGATGGTGGAAAACTCGGAAGATTCATGAGCGTGGGCACGAGAGCAGGTTTAATCATTGCGCACATAAACGCAACATCCAGCTTTGGATCGAAAATGAGGATAGAGAAAGTAGGAGGGAACAGAAAAGGGGCTACTGTCAGTTGACATCCGAGTTTCAGTGAGGAAAAGAAGATGAGGTTTAGAAGAGGAGAGGTGGTGTTCTACAGATTGAAAATTAGATCTTAGAACACGAATGTTGCAGAAGTTAATGAAGAAAAAGTTGATGGGGGTGTCAAGACACCTAGGGTCGTCGACAGAAAGGCAGTCCGACCTGGGGACATTTATGGTCCCCTTCCCAGATGGGGACTCCGAGGCTGGTGTAGGAGTCGCCATAATAATTTTGAAATTTTTGAGTGAAGGGCGTGTGTGTTATTAGGTGCTTGTAGTTTTGTGTGGAGGAAGAGAGTTGTCTTTAGAGGGCAGGCTATGACTGCCCCCTTGTGTTGTGAGACACAAAGGGAAACGTTCAGTGAGGTCACAGCTGGGTTTAATGATAAGTTCGCAGCACCCCCTGAACAATGCTTTAGACCTCACTGGGAATAATTATCGTTTCGGCAGGTGTCTACTGCCTCCTCCTCTAACGGAGGAGCTACATGGAGCTGTGCTGTCTTAAACCTATGTGTGGTACTACCAAAGGAGAGGACATACACTGACCATTTTGAAGAAAGAGGGGTTGACATAAGAAAGATAAGTGTCTTGAAACCTCCATCTTGAAGTAATTCAAGTCATAGGAAGGTGAAAATACAGAAGCTGGCAGGGAGTTCCAGAGTTTACCAGAGAAAAGGAAGAATGACTGAGAATACTGGTTAACTCCTGCATGAGAGAGGTGGACAGAATAGGGGTGAGAGAAATAACAGTCTTGTGCAGCAAGGCCACGGGAGGAGGGGAGGCATGCAGTTAGCAAGATCAGAAGAGCAGTTAGCATGAAAATAGCGGTAGAAGATAGCTAGAGATGCAACATTGCGGCGATGAGAGAGAGATGCTGAAGACAGTCAGTTAGAGGAGAGGAGTTGATGAGACGAAAAGCTTTTGATTCCACCCTGTCTAAAAGAGTGGTATGAGTGGAACCCCCCAGACATGTGAAGCGTACTCCTTACATGGGCGCATAAGGCTCTTGTACAAATTTAGCAGCTGGGGGTGGGGGTGAGAAAAACTGGCAGAGACGTCTCAGAACGCATAACTTCATAGAAGCTGTTTTAGCTAGAGATGAGATGTGAAGTTTCCAATTTAGATTATAAGTAAAGGACAGACCGAGGATGTTCAATGTAGACAAGGGGGACAGTTGAGTGTCATTGAAGAAGAGGGGATAGTTGTGTGGAAGGCTGTGTCGAGTTGATAGATGGAGGAATTGAGTTTTTGAGGCACTGAATAATACCAAGTTTGCTCTGCCCCAATCAGAAATTTTAGAACGATCAAAGTCAGGCGTTCTGTGGCTTCCGTGGGTGAAATGTTTACATCCTAAAGTGTTAGACATCTATGAAAAGACGTGGAAAAGTGCAGGGTGGTATCATCAGCGTAGGAGTGGATAGGACAAGAAGTTTGGTTTAGAAGGTCATTGATGAATAATAAGGAGACAGTGGGTGACAGGACAGAACCCTGTCCTGTCCATATAAGAAATACGTTTCACATATATTTAATGCTGTATTCATATTCATATTTCAAATAGGGTGCAATCAAAAGCCTTTCGTCGCAACAAATAATTATCTCTAATTGACCGTCGTTGCCCTAAGGTTACATCTATTATTTTCTATCGCTATTTTCATGTTAATTGCTCTTCTGACCCTTTAACTGCATTCCTTCTCTGTACCACAGCCTCATTGCACAAGGTATTCTGCTTTCTCTTATCCCCATTCTGTCCACCTCCTGCACCTCTGTAGGAAATATGCTACTGCTCTAGAATCTGCTAAATTTGGAGGAAATCTGCTAAATTTGTAGGAAACGTGGTGCACCCCGACCTAACCATAGCCTAGGATAGGATGCCTTAGGACTCAAAAGGATGAAGAGGGGCCCTGGGGTACACATCATGCGTGTGACGGGTAGTTTGTGTTCTCACTTCGCATCGGTATAATTGATAGATCAATTAATGAATAAATAAATAAACAAAAATAATGGAAAAGAAAGGCATTAAGGCGGGTTCACACAGGCAATTCGCGGCTGGTTTTAGCCGGGAATGTGCAACAGGGAGCGAAATGCAACCCAGCACGGTTGAATTGCCGCCCGAGCCGAGGAGCCACTCTGTCGGTCTAGACTAGATTCTGTCGGCTTCCTCCAATGGGAGACAATTTTTCTGCGGTCAAATGAGAACAACTATTAAGATAAAATTGAAAATATAAATAATAATGTTGGAAAGTGTTCCAGTAATAACCAACTGATTGTACCATATTACTGTTTACTATAAATCATTTCAATTTACTTATTAAAATTTTGGAAAGTTGACGCGGAATTGGTTTATTTACATCGTCAGCTGAGGAAGCCAGCACGCGTGCAGCCCTCGTGTACTCTCGCAAGAGTTTGCAATAGACACTATTTCCTTCACGCTAGCCAGAAATGAGTCTACAACCATTCTCTTTTGTTTGTTTTTTTTTCAAATGCAGCAAAAATCATAGCTACAGCAGCCAGTTTGTCGGAGTAGGACTCCATCGTGATTGTTTATGTTTTGATGCAGCGGGCCAGCGGGCCACTGGCTGTTCTCGACCGTGTGAATACTTTCGGCTGAAACCTGCCGGCAATTTCGGGTGGCTGGAGGTAGCCGGGAGGAAAATTTGGCCCACATAAACCCGCCCTTAATAGAATGCCAAGATTTTGCACAGTAAGCACGCTTATCATAAACAAATCAGATGAGCTCTTCAGTAAACATGATGATGTGTCTCATAAGCAAAACCTAATCTATATATATATATATATATATATATATATATATATATATATATATATATATATATATATATATATATATATATATATATATATATATATATATATATATATAACTTACCATGTGCGTATCGCCGAGAGATCCCTGTGTTGGACTTTCCATGAAAACAACGTGTATCTTCTTAGAACCTTTCTCATCAACATTTCCTTCGGTAGAGGCCAAAGTTACAGCAACGTCGTATTTTTTAGTGGAGTTTTCTGGCTCAACAGTCATGATTGCTGTATACAACGTACCACCTATAGTTGGAATGTATAAAAGAAGGAAGATTAAAACTGGCGGAGAAAACTATATATGTATATATATATATATATATATATATATATATATATATATATATATATATATATATATATATATATATATATATATATACAACATACTTCAAATGAGAGAGAGAGAGAGAGAGAGAGAGAGAGAGAGAGAGAGAGAGAGAGAGAGAGAGAGAGAGAGAGAGAGAGAGAGAGAGAGAGAGAGAAACGTACTAGGCATTATCATTTCTTGCATTCTTCCCACATAGTTGTTGAAACTCGAACTGTGCTGCTGTTGCCGATCAAAGACTGCCTCATTAGCACCTTCTCCGAAATCCTGTTCAAGTAAAGAAGAGATAAGTACACATATACTAGAAGAGAAAACTAGTATTGTATATATATATATATATATATATATATATATATATATATATATATATATATATATATATATATATATATATATATATATATATATATATATATATATATATTATATCAGCATGTGTCTTATGCAGGTAAAACCATTGAAAAAGAATTTACCATGTTTACTCACTAATGCTGGATATGAAATATGTGAAATAAATGCCATCACAATACATTCAATTAGAACATAATGCATATAAATATATTCAGTACATAGTATTTGAATATGTCTTAAAAGATAATCAGTATCACATGTCTGTATTCTCACAACTCTTGTATATCATCATTACCGTTTTCTTTTGAGTAACCTAAACATCCAGAAACTCACGTCAAATCCAGAAGTCTGTGACGGGGACTGAGGTACTTGAGAAAATAAGTCGAGATCGCTTAGATCTTGCGTAATCTGACCATCGTAATCAGTCACCTGCTCGGGAAATCCGTCATCTCTTTCCTTTTTGTCTGTCCACGTGACACGTTCAAAGAAAGGGAAGTTTAGTTAGCATTATAAAAGCACAAAAACTCGCAACTTTCTCTTTACTTAAAAAAAAGAATAATATAATGGGTATATTTATTTATTTATTTTTTCATAATTTTTGTCATTTCAATTGAAAATTGAAATAAAATGCAAAAGTAACTAAAGGTATAGAGTTCATGGTCAATAACGAAAGAATCATCTCACCAAAGCTAAATGTGAAAGTAACACTCTTCGTACGAGAGTTTTCCAGGTCCACCAGTAACATGTACTCAAAGTTCTGGTATATTGTCTGCATAAGAAACACTTTCCTGAAATGTAAACCAATTTCTGATTAATTATGTTTATAAAGTTTTAGTCCCTCACCCTAGTAGTATCAATTCTAGTCTAGTGTCACACCGTCTTGTGGTTTAGCCCTATACAAACTTGTCACAATAACTTCAAATATATTGTTATTATTATTATTATTATTATTATTATTATTATTATTATTATTATTATTATTATTATTATTATTATCATTATTATTATTATTATTATTATTATTATTGTGTGTGTGTGTGTGTGTGTGTGTTTGTGCTTTTTCTATATTCTGCATCCTTTATTTTCTATATTCATATTTTCTATATTCTATATATCTTATATATTTTTGCTGTGTTACCTGTACACATACAAAAATTCAATCAGTTATTTGCTCTTTCCTGTAAGAATTTGACTGCGTAGATTGTACACAATAAATTATTACTTTATGCAGCACCGCGCCACTCGGATACGTAGCGAATCAAGGAGTGAGGGAGAAAGGCAGAGCCCCATCCAGGCTAGCAGCTCCCCCAACACACAACATACATGTTAATTTCTCGCAAAATAAAGCAAAAACACAGGACGAAGAATAAGGATACTTTAGGTCCATTAAAGGCAGCAGATGGGGAGCTGGTTAGTTCTGGGGAGGAGATTAGTAAAATTCTTAATGAGTTTTTTTTAACTGTCTTCACCCAGGAAAACCCAGATAGCGAACATATGTTTAGAGCAGATGAGAATGAGAAGCTGACAGATATTTCCATAACTAAGGAGATAGTGGAACAGGAAATAGATAGGCTAAAAAAAGTTCAAGACACCAGGGCCAGATGAAATATATCTCTGAGTACTTAAAGAATGCAAAGAGGTTATTAGTGAACCGTTAGTTTCTGTCCTTAGGGAATCACTTGAGTCAGGTGAGGCACCAGTAATGTGGAGGCAGCCTAATGTAGTACCCATCTTTAAGAAAGGAGATAAAACTTTAGCGTCTAATTATAGACCTGTCAGCTTAACTTCAGTTGTGGGTAAAATATTGGAGTCAATAATAGCGAGGAACATTAGGGAGCATTTAAACAAACATAACATGATAAATCAGTCACAGCATGGCTTCACAATGGGGAAGTCTTGCCTGACGAACTTGTTAAGTTTTTACAGTAAAGTGTACGAGGCAATAGATAATGGTGATAGTTATGATATGTTATATCTGGACTTTAGTAAAGCATTTGACAATGTACCCCATCAAAAGCTCCTGAGGTTAGAGCACGCGGAATAGATGGGAAGGTGTTAGGCTTGATAAGGTCATGGCTAAGCGACAGGCGACAAAGAGTTGTAATAAACGGCTCTAAATCCGAGTGGTGTCATGTAATTAGTGGGGTGCCACAGGGATCAGTATTAGGGCCATTGTTTTAATATACTCGTATATCAATGACTTGGATAGTAGAATTAGAAGTGATGTAGTAAATTTGCGGATGACAAAAAAGATAGGTAGATTAATTAAGTCAGAATTGGATGCCATCGCCTTGCAGGCAGATTTAGATAGGATGAATGAATGGACGGACAGATGGCAAATGCAGTTTAATATCAACAAATGCAAAGTACTAAGTGTAGGTAGAGGAAACCCACACAGTAGGTACACGATAAACAACGAAACTCTGGTAGGTAAAGGGTACGAGAAAGATTTAGGAGTTATAGTTAGCTCTGAACTCCGTCTATGAAAACAATGCATGGAGTTCAGAAACAGGGCAAATAGGGTATTACGATTCATTTTTAGGAGTGTTAAAAGTAGAAGGCCCGAAGTAATATTAAAGTTCTACTTGGCGCTGGTCAAACCTCATCTAGACTACGCTGTGCAGTTTTGATCACCACATTACAGGAAAGATATAGGTCTATTAGAATCAGTACGGAGGAGAATGACTAAAAGAATACAGGGGATGAGGAGTATTCCTTACGAGGCGAGATTGAAGCTGTTAAATTTACATTCTTTAGAGAGACGTAGGTTAAGAAGGGACCTGATAGAAATCTTTAAGTGGTACAAGGGTTATAACAAGGGGGATGTAAGCAAAATTCTTAGGATCAGCAACCAGGATAGAACAAGAAATAACGGGTTCAAACTTGAAAAAATTAGGTTTAAGAAAGAAAGAGAAAGAAATTGGTTCTCAAATAGAGTGGTAGATGAGTGGAACGGACTCAGTAATAATGTTGTTAGTGCTAAGACATTAGGGAGCTTTAAGAAAAGATTAGACGGGTTTATGGATGGAGATGACAGGTGGAAATAGGTAGGTATATTTCATACAAAAACTGCCACGTGTAAGCCTGGTCGTTTCTTGCAGCTTCCCTTATTTCTTATGTCTTATGTTCTTGCATGTTATTACGACCAGATACAGCCCTTCTTATATCTGCCCTGATCTGTGTCAGCTCTCACTAAGCTACCACCCTTGCAGCCCAGTATGGACCAAATTACTCCGTGAGTCCAGGCCAATTCACATTGCTATAATAGGTGTTAAGTCACCATCCTGTTTCAACCTACAGCGAAAATACAACGCAAACTTCTCACACGTGCTGAGAAAGAACTCGTAAGAACACGTACATGAGGAGGACAGACACAGGTAAGACATAATTAAACCATAATATCTTATGAGCAAACCGTCCCCAACAGCGTCCATCCACTGTTCAATAAGATATTTTTACAACCCAGTTTTGTGTTTGAACAATCTTCGATTTCTCGGAAGACAGACTCGGTCCCTCTAACAGTGAAGAGTCTGGAGAAATAGAAGAAAGTTAATCACGGAGCACATAGAAAAGAATATATCCTCTGGCCAGAAAGACCGACAATAATACACAAGAAGGGGCCAGTCACATTTAGGCAACGAAGACGCACAGAAACTCCACAAGACACTAGACTGGACAAGCGGAGACGGTGTCCGCTGAGCAAATGGATGCCAGCACAAACATGACTATGAGTGGGGCCACATTAAGGCAATGCCCCTTGCCTTAAACGCTGACAGTAGCAAAAAACATTGCCTCCAATAGGGACTGACGTTATAGTCAGTCGTGTGAGGTATACCGCTAATATCCACCCATGGACACTATATAACTTATATCCCAAATATAGCCTCACATCGCTGGCTTTCCAAAATGCGCCTTTTTCTTACTCATGTCAGGCCACCACTGAACACTGGACAAGAAACGCCCCGCGGCACGCCATCCAGCGCGCGAACTTGATCATGTGACTGGGGAAGAGGAGGGATGAAGGGAGAAAGGTGTCACCCATCCTCATAATTGGACAGACGGTGACAAGAACATTTTAGTTTCTCCTGCTTGTTAAAGCGCATTAAAAGGGCCAGTTACAATTTAATTGTCTCATTGTAAACTTTTGTTTTATTTTCTCTTGCTTGGTTAGTGGTTTCGGAATGTTAAAGTAACAGGAAGGGGAGGGGAACAATTAAAGAATACACTGACCACGCTCAGTCCGTCATAACTGTCTGCTTCCCGCTCCCTCGTCTCTCTCTCTCTTTTTTTTTTTTTCTACTTATCTCTCGCCTATCTTGCCAATAAGGCAATGTACATAACAATATGTATAGAATATTTTCGAATTATTTGAACAATCATATCCCGAAGTATGTATCTTAACTCGCAGGACACCTTGTATATTGTTACAGAGAGTGAGTTCTAATGATGGGGTAAGTGAGAAATGTGAGGAAGGAAGTGTACCTAACCTACTGAGAAGACGGTCCCCGAATAGGGTCTGAAGCGGTAATAAAAAATTGAAGGATAAGTCTCTTGAAACCTCCCTATTGAAGGAATTCAAGTCATAGGAAGATGGAAATATAGAAGCAGGCAGGGGATTCCAGAGTTTTCCAGAGAAAGGGATGAATGACTGAGAATACTGGTTAACTTTTGCATTACAGAGGTAGACAGAATAGGGGTGAGAGAAGGAAGAAAGTCTTATGCAGCGAGGCCACAGTGTAGTGCTGAGAAATTAATTATGTATATTTCTACTTTTTTTCCTAGGCTAGGGCCCATGTAGTGTGCGGGGGTGACCAGAATCTCAGTACCATGTGACTAACCCCTCCCCTTCCCCTCCTCTCCTCAGTGTCCTTTTGTCCTTGCTTTCCCCCCCCCCCTCTCAGCGTCACTGTGTTGACCACTTCTATAACAAATTTACCCCGTGAATAAACGTAATTTCTCCCGCTTGGCCAGGTTATAGAGGCGAATTTTTCACCTAATCCCAGAGAATGGGGAGCCCTTAATATGATAAAATTAATTCTATAATGGTAAGGTCTTAAACCAGCCCAAACAAATCCCAGATAATTACGCCGCGCCAATGAGGTTGACGAATCTGATAAGTCTTCTTTGCTTCGCTGCCCTGTCACCCCTGTTGCTACGCAAGCCGGGAAGAGATACCAGACTTTGACTAATTCCCCAATTGATTTCAAAAGTCCATTGAATTAAACTTCTTAAAGTAACAACTATAAAGTAAACAGTAACTTAATTATTCATATTTTTCATCCCTGAACTCACAACCTAGTCGCCCCCCCCCCCACTAAAAACAAAATTATAACTTAATAAATTTCCCCATTGGAAACCTTTATCCTTAGTTTCCCGCCGATTTCCTCACAAGCAAAGCCAGTCTCTCTCGGATTCTCCTCAGGTGAGCATGCAGTCTGATAGTCTCCCCCTCCATTCCTGTAATATTAAGTAAGTGTTTATTTAACAATAATTTTACTAAAGCCAGTCTCTCTCGGATTCTCCTCAGACCCTCTCGGATTCTCCTCAGATATTCCTGATGATAAACTGTTTTCTGAGTGGATAGATATTCGCATTTTTTCGTTCTTTTTTTGTTGGTTTTCTCCACGGGACTAGTGAAACCACCTGGTTCGAGATCACCGTGTGAGACTGTCCTCAGGTATATACATACTTTTTGGATATATATTTGTTATTTATTTATTTATTCTCTGGTCTCCCCCACAACTCAGTAGTCGCGAAAATATCTCCATCGTAGTTTTTATGTAATTGAAGAATACGCTACCATTTATTTTGTATTTCTGAATTGTTTTCTTTTTATTATTATTATTTCGGATTATTCCATTATTTATTAAAAATCATAAAAGTGTCAGTATTTGTATTTCTCTTAATCCAGTGATAGGATTTGTAATTATCGTCTGCCACAAGGGAACATCACACCCCTTAGAGGGCACTAAACTGGTGAGCAGCGGTGGCATTTATTTCGCGACTGACCGAAAGAGGTGGAGACTGGAAATAAGTGTAAATGTTGAAGGTGGCACTTGTAGGGCATAGCCAGATTCCCCGGCATCTAGAGGTAACAAATGTGCAAATTAGGATATTCAGAGCCCCTGGAGCAAAGGCTAGGACTTTCTTTGAGGATGATCGGTTAAATCGAGTACTCGAGTGGCAACATGACTTGACCATCTTGTGGATAGGCAGCAACGACATAGAAACATCTACCAATCCCGCTAGGATTTTCTCCGATGTTAAGAACATCATCAAAGAAATCACTGCCAAATGCCAATCACTAGTGCATGTCTGCCAAATTGAACCCAGGACCAACCCTAGGGGAATATCAGTGGAGAAATATAAGAAATTCCAAGTAGGAATCAATAATAGAGTAAAGAGAGCCCTGAAGACCCCAAACATTCATTTTAATAATATTCAATTTGTACAAGAACTGAGCGAGGATGGTGTTCACTGGGACGAGAGAGGCCAAGCTCAAGTAATCAGTAAGATCAAAAGAGTTATTGAAGGTCACAGTAGCAATAGAGAGGCAGTGGAGTAGAACACATTGTCCTGGAAGAAGAAAACCTGAGCGCATACTGTGTATCGCAGGTCACCTAACAATCACCCTGAGATATTGTGTTCTACACCCAGTACGTTAAACTTCCATGTGAGCAAAGATGACTGATAATGTTCGCCTCCCAAGGGGTGGATTAGACCCGTGGCAGGACTTAATGGATCATAACACCAGAGAGAGCCTGGGAGCAGTTAAACATGAAAGTAAAGGGAAAGACTTGAACACTTTAGAACAGGAAGTAGAGGAACTAAAGCAAATCTTAAATCAACAAAATCAGGTAATTGGGCGTTTGGCTAACATCCCTAATTTACACAGAGCACCTAGCACTCCCACCAAACCCCGAGATATCCCAATTCTTGAACTCCACCACCTACAAGGTCTTGACTCAACTACCCAATTGCAAATTTTCATTGAACTGGTGGAGCAAAGTAGCAATGAGGACACCCGCAAAGTGCAAATTGCAAAGAGTAGGATCAGCAGCGAGCTCGCGGCTCTCATACATAACCATCAAACCTTACATCATTGTCACACCTGGAATAGTATTAAACAATTGCTTCTATCACAATTCTCCCAAGAGGTTAACTTTGACAGGGCGTGGAGAGACATAGACGCACAGACATATGATTGGGTAGAATCTCCCCAAGCATTTGCCAACAAATTCACTTGCAAATATGCCACTCTAGAGACGAGCTTTCCAGGAGAGAAACTCCCTAAATGTAAGAAAATTATCAAAAGAAAGTTGTGGCAGGGCTTAACCCAAGAAGCAAAGGCTAGACTAGAAGGTTTCCTGGATGAGGATTATCCTCATGATAAATTTATTGACAGGGTAGAACATGAGCGCCAACTGCTCGAGGCTGCCCATACTTCCCCCATTGCTAGAATTAAACCTGAACTGGAAAAATCTAATTCAAAACTCATTGGTAGCCCTGATCCAATAACTCAAAATCCCCCAGACCTAACAAATGCAACATCCAAGGAATCAAAGGAAATTTGGGAACTTAAGCAGCAGATTAAAAGTCTCACTGATCAAGTAGGAAGGTTGAGAACCTCCCCCTCTCCAACACAACCCGCTAAATATTGCTCACACTGTCGAACCCATAGTCACACGCTGAGAGAGTGCTGGAGAAAACCTGCCCGTGGATCATGCTTTGACTGTAGACAGCATGGGTGCTGGAGAGGAAATAAAAACTGCCCCGGAAAACCAAATCAGAATATATGACTCACCCAGGGATTCACATCCCCCGCTATCAATCTCATAGTTAACAAGAAAATTCTTAAAGCTGTCATTGACACTGGTAGCGGCTATACTTTAATCACAGAGGCTGCGGTAGAGAAATTAGAAGGAACTATATCACAAAGGCGAGCAGTACCTATACTACAAGGGGTAACTGGTTCACCCTTACGAATCTTGGGGATGACCTTACTAGAGATAGGAGTAGGTGAAGAGACTATACACAAACAATGGTGCCCTGTAGTCCCGAATAGCTACCTTGACGCTGACGTCTTACTCGGGACAGACATACTTTCACAAGCTCCTTTTCAATGGAATGGTAAAACAAATACAGTAAAGTGGGGTAAAACCACATACCTTGTTAATCATATCAAAAGGCAGAAAGGCAAGGTGGAACGAGTTCACGAGGTACCTATTCTTCCTACCACTCCCAGTCAAACAGAACACATCCGTCTAACTCATACCATCAAACTCGATCCCTACCGAGCTCAGTTTCTTCCTATCTCGGTGAAAGAAAACCCAGGAGAAACTTTGTTAATCCAGCCTCAGCCATGTTTAACGCCTAATCATCACCCCTTGATTGTGACAGTAGATGAGAATAAAAAGGTCCCCCTCCCATTTATTAATGATACTAAGGGCCGGAAAACAATCAAACCAGGAACCCTATTAGGCACTTTTGAAAACATCTCCTCCCCGATGATCAGAGTCATCCACCAAAAGCAAGCCACTCCTTCCCTAGAAATCCACAATGATCTGTTGCCACACAACGACCAAACAAGGTGTCAGGAATCAAAGAGTAGGCCACAAAGACTCGAGGAATTGATAAGACAACAGAAATGGAGTAACCTTACTAGAGAGCAGAAAACAATCTTAAAAAATGTCATTCTCAATCACCATGATTTATTCATAGTAGACAAAAACGAACTTGGATTAATGAAAGGGCCTCCTGCTAAAATTAATATCTCTAATCCAGTGCCTAGTCGTGGTCCTAGGTACCGATACCCCGAGGAAGCAAAAACCCTGATATCAAACATGTTAACAGATATGGAGAACAGAGATATCATTGAAAAATCTACATCTGCATGGCTCTCTCCTATAGTATTAGTCAATAAACCGGATGGAAGTAAAAGAATGTGCCTTGACTACCGACATGTCAACAAGCACCTAACTACTGATATTTACCCGCTTCCCCGCCTAGAAGAATTAGTTGAACAAGCAGCTGGCCATCAGTTCTATGCCACGCTAGATATGAGGGAGGCTTATTTTCAAATTCTATTGGAGGAAGGTAGCAGAGACCTCACAGCCTTCAGTGATGGGGTGACTCTCTATAGGTTTAAAAGGCTACCTTTTGGATTAAGCTGTTCTCCAGCTATCTTTACTAGACATATGGCCTCATTGTTAGCTCCTCTCGTGAAGAAGGGTTGGATGAAAAATTACTTAGACGACCTAATCATTTGGGCTTCAGACTTCACCACACTCAGCGAAAGACTCAGTGAAACTTTCGCTTTACTTAAAGAAAACGGAGTCAAGCTTAACTTATCTAAATGCGAAATGGCAAAGACTGAAGTTACGTTTCTTGGTCATAAAATTTCACAAGAAGGTAGTCAACCCGACCCAAAGAATGTAGAGGCAGTATTGGAAATGAAACCGCCCACTAAGGTCAAGGAAGTGAGACGATTTTTAGGTATGGCAGGATTTTATAGGAAACACATCAGTAATTTCGCTCAAATAGCCACTCCACTTACCAACCTAACGAAAAAAGATCAACCTTTCCTTTGGACAGACAAGTGTCAGGAGGCATTCGATACCTTAAAAAGATCTCTTGCCCAGGCCCCTATACTAGCGAGAGCGCAAAGTAACCAGCCGTTCATGTTAACAACTGATGCCAGTAATACCCACATAGGAGGCGTCTTAAGTCAAACTCAGGAGGATGGGTCCGTCAGACCTTTGGGCTATTTTTCAAAAAAATTAAACTCCACTGAGAATAGGTACTCAGCTACAGATAAAGAAGCCTTGGCAGTACTTCTCTCTTGTAGACACTTCCATCATTATTTGTGGGGAACTAGCTTCACTATATTCACAGATCATCAGCCCCTTACTAGTATATTCAAAAGAAAGACCAAATCTGCCAGGATGAACCGCTGGATACTAGAGATGAGAGAATACCAATACAACATCCAATATGTGAAGGGAAAGTATAACTACGTGGCCGATCAGCTCTCTCGCCCAGTGAGGATCATTCAGCGATGTCCTACTCCAAACTATTTAGGCCTGACTTTAGAACAAATCAAGATTCAACAAAGGGAAGAAATTAAGTGGAGAGACATGATAGAGTATCTGGAAGGAGGGTCTATACCTACCAAAAAGTATCATAAGAGTATATTGCACCAGTTCACTATAATTGATGAGTTGCTGTACTACGCTAAGGAAAACATTGATGGCAGCATTCATTATTCATTGGTAGTTCCTCAGGTTCTGATTCCTAAAGCTTTAGAACATTCACATGAGCTTTCTGGCCACCTGGGTCAGAAAAAGACAATTAAAAAGGCCGAAGAATTGTTTTACTGGTGTAATCTCAAGTTTGACGTAACCAAGTACGTAAAGAATTGCCTTACCTGTCAAAGATTTAAAACCTCTCCAGGGTTACAGCAGCCTTATCAGGAATTACCTTCAGTAGAGAAGCCCTTAGATAGGATAGGTATAGACCTGACGGATATGATTGCAGGCAGTGGTGGCTACCGATATGTGTTGACTATCGTAGATCACTTTAGCCGATTTGTGAAGTTCTATCCACTCAAAAACAAACTATCAGAGGGAATTGTAGAGGCGCTGCAGCAGTACATTACCGACTTCGGGACTCCTCACTCCATCGTCCTGGACAACGGGGGCGAGTTCACCTCCCAGATCTTCCAACAATTCTGCCAGCAACACCTCATCACCCTCTGTTACACCACTCCCTACCACCCGCAAGGGAACGCCATCACCGAACGACTCCATCGCACGCTCAAATCCATCTTGGCTTCCATGTGCCGAGGTTACCCGCTACGGTGGCCTCGCCTACTCCCTGTGTGTCAGGCCACTATGAATGCCGCCGTCCATACCAGTATCGCCCAACAACCTTTCTTCGCGTTTTTCTCCCGGCATGCGCCCCGAGTGGTGGGTGCCAGGCTACCCGCAGTTGATGGTGACGAGCAAGACGTGGATGTGGTCCGCCGGCTGATCCGGGAAACACACGAGAAAATGACTCGGAAATACCGTAATGCGGCCAACAGGAAACGCAAGGAGCAGAAGGTAGACATTGGGGCGTTGGTGTGGGTGAAGCGAGAAACTACAGAGTCAGGAGTGTGTAAGAAACTGTGTGTTCGTTGGGACGGCCCATATAAGGTGGTGGAAGTTTTAAGAGGAGGCGGTGGTTATGTGGTGAAAGACCCTTTCTCGGGAAAGATGGTGCAAAGAGCGGCAGAAAAGATCAAACAGTTTCACAGTGAGGAAGAGTACGTAGTTGCAGCTCAAGACACAGTGTTCCAACCTGATATAGAAACTGAAGTGTTACCGCCTAGAGTGCGTAACCGTCCCAGACGCTATATTGAGGAATGTTAATGTCGCTGGAAAGACGGTATAGAAAAGAGCAGAGTGCTTGGGGTAAATAGAGTCCCCCCCCTTACTTTTGCATGGTCTGGCTGGACTGGTTGTAATGAATCGTGGTATGACGGGTATGGGTACTATGTGAGAGGTGATGTAAGAATTTGAGAAGGAATAAGGAACCACTTTAATTCGCAGACTACTACTGCACTCGACAATCCGTTCGGGGCATTCTGTGGTGGATTACTTCAGGACGTGGCGAGCGCTTCGCGTAATCATCTATAGTATCTCGTGGTATGAGTGAATGTGTGGATGAGTAAATGACTGTCCGAGTGGAAGGAACCGAGTACTGGGGTGGCCGAATCTCGTTTCAGAGAGTGACGGAGTGACTTAAGGTTAAGTCCTCACACCACAGGAGGTCAAGAGGCTGGTTGGGGTGGAATTTCTTTTCTTTTTCCTTGAGATGAGAGAAAGAGCCGAGTTATGTCTCCAAGGGACATTGTGGTGATATGGCCCACAAGCCATTGTATGGGAGAGAATGTAAGAGTTATTTCCCGACAGAGATCACGTGCAGTTCGTCAGCCTGGCTTGGTTATGTGGTGGTGAGGGGAGTTTCTAATTACTCGGATGTGAAGGTGTTATTTTATTTTTTTTGGTAAGGAGAAAAGAGAGAGGTGAAAAATTCTAGAACGGATGAAAGGCTCGTGTAGTGCTGAGAAATTAATTATGTATATTTCTACTTTTTTTCCTAGGCTAGGGCCCATGTAGTGTGCGGGGGTGACCAGAATCTCAGTACCATGTGACTAACCCCTCCCCTTCCCCTCCTCTCCTCAGTGTCCTTTTGTCCTTGCTTTCCCCCCCCCCCCCCCTCTCAGCGTCACTGTGTTGACCACTTCTATAACAAATTTACCCCGTGAATAAACGTAATTTCTCCTGCTTGGCCAGGTTATAGAGGCGAATTTTTCACCTAATCCCAGAGAATGGGGAGCCCTTAATATGATAAAATTAATTCTATAATGGTAAGGTCTTAAACCAGCCCAAACAAATCCCAGATAATTACGCCGCGCCAATGAGGTTGACGAATCTGATAAGTCTTCTTTGCTTCGCTGCCCTGTCACCCCTGTTGCTACGCAAGCCGGGAAGAGATACCAGACTTTGACTAATTCCCCAATTGATTTCAAAAGTCCATTGAATTAAACTTCTTAAAGTAACAACTATAAAGTAAACAGTAACTTAATTATTCATATTTTTCATCCCTGAACTCACAACCTAGTCGCCCCCCCCCCACTAAAAACAAAATTATAACTTAATAAATTTCCCCATTGGAAACCTTTATCCTTAGTTTCCCGCCGATTTCCTCACAAGCAAAGCCAGTCTCTCTCGGATTCTCCTCAGGTGAGCATGCAGTCTGATAGTCTCCCCCTCCATTCCTGTAATATTAAGTAAGTGTTTATTTAACAATAATTTTACTAAAGCCAGTCTCTCTCGGATTCTCCTCAGACCCTCTCGGATTCTCCTCAGATATTCCTGATGATAAACTGTTTTCTGAGTGGATAGATATTCGCATTTTTTCGTTCTTTTTTTGTTGGTTTTCTCCACGGGACTAGTGAAACCACCTGGTTCGAGATCACCGTGTGAGACTGTCCTCAGGTATATACATACTTTTTGGATATATATCTGTTATTTATTTATTTATTCTCTGGTCTCCCCCACAACTCAGTAGTCGCGAAAATATCTCCATCGTAGTTTTTATGTAATTGAAGAATACGCTACCATTTATTTTGTATTTCTGAATTATTTTCTTTTTATTATTATTATTTCGGATTATTCCATTATTTATTAAAAATCATAAAAGTGTCAGTATTTGTATTTCTCTTAATCCAGTGATAGGATTTGTAATTATCGTCTGCCACAAGGGAACATCACACCCCTTAGAGGGCACTAAAACAGGAGGAGGGGAGGCATGTAGTTAGCAAGATCAGAAGAGCAGTTAGCATGAAAATAGCGGTGGAAGATAGCTAGGTGCAACATTGCGGCGATGAGAAATAGGCTGAAGACAGTCAATAGAGGAGAGGAGTTGATGAGACGAAAAGCTTTTGATTCCACCTTGTCTAAAAGAGCGGTATGAGTGGAACCTCCCCCCATCCTACTGACATGTGAAGCATACTCCATACATAGTCGGATAAGGCCCTTGTACAGAGCAGCTGGGGGTGGTGAGAAAAACTGGTGGAGACGTCTCAGACCGCCTAACCTCGTAGAAGCTGATTTAGCTAGAGATGAGACGTGAAGTTTCCAGTTTAGATTATAAGTAAAGGATAAATCAAGGATGTTCGGTGTAGAAGAGGGGGACGGTAGTGTTAATGAAGGAGAGTGGATAGTGGTCTGGAAAGCTGTGGTGAGTTGATAGATGGAAAGATTGAGTTTTTGAGGCACTGAACAATATTAAGTTTGCTCTGCCCCAATCAAAAATTTTAGAGAGATCAGAAGTCAGGCGTTTTGTGGCTTCCCTGCAAGAACTGTTTATTTCCTAAAGGACTGAACGTCTTTGAAAAGACGTGGAAAAGTGCAGGGTGGTATCATAAGCGTAGGAGTGGATAGGACAAGAAGTTTGGTTTAGCAGATCATTGATGAATAATAGGAAGATAATAGGTGACAGGACAGAACCCTGAGGAACACCACTATTAATAGACTTAGGAGAAGGACAGTTACTGTCTAACATAACAGCAATAGAACTTGAGATGAAGTTACAGAGAGAAGGACAGAAGCCATAGGAGAGTAGTTTGGAAAACAAAGCTTTGTACCAGACTCTATCAAAAGCTTATGATATGTCTAAGGCAAAAGCAAAAGTTTCACCAAAATCTCTAAAAAGAGGATGGATGACCAAGACTCAGTAAGAAAAACCAGATCAACAGCAAAGAGACCTTGATGGAACTCAACCTGACGATCAGATAGAAAGTTGTGAATTGATAGATGTTTAAGAATCTTCCTGTTCAGGATAAATTCAAAAACTTTAGATAGGCAGGAAATTAAAGCAATAAGATGGCAATTAGAGAGATTAAAACGGTCACCCTTTTTAGGAAAAGGTTGAATGTAGGCAAACTTCCAGTAAGAAGGAAAGGAAGATGTTGACAGACAGAGTTAAAAGAGTATGACTAGGCAAGGCTCAAGCTAAGTGGTGCAGTTTTGGAGAACAATAGGAGGGACCCCATCAGGTCCGTAAGGCTTCCGAGGGTTTAGGCCAGCGAGGATATGGAAAACATCATTGCGAATAATTTTTATAGGTAGCATGAAGTAGTCAGAGGGTGGAGGAGAGGGAGGATCAAGCCCTGAATTGTGCAAGATAGAGTTTTTAGCAAAGGTCTGAGAGAAGACAACTTTAGAAATAGATGTGATAGCAGTGGTGCCATCTGGTTGAAAAAAGGAGGGAAAGAAAAAGAAACAAAGTTATTGGAGATGTTTTTGGCTAGATGCCAGAAGTCACAACGGGAGTTAGATCATGAAAGATTATGACACTTTCTATTAATGAAGCAGTTTTTAGCTAGTTAGAGAACAGACTTGGCATGGTTTTGGGGAGAAATATAAAGTGCATGAGGTTCTGGTGATGGAAGACTCGAGTATCTTTTATGGACCACCTCTCTATCATGTATAGCACAAAAACTGGCTTTGTTAAACCAAGGTTTAGAAGGTTTAGGTCGAGAAAAAGAGTGAGAAATGTACGCCTCTATGTCAGACATTATCACCTGTGTTATGTGCTTGACACAGAGAAGCAATAGTCATTCCAAGGAAAATCAGCAAAATACTTCCTCAAGACCCCTAACTAGCAGAGGCAAAATGTCAGAGGCACCTCTGCTTAGGGGGATCCTGAAGAGGGACTGGAGCAACAGTACAAGATACAGATATGACATTGTGATTGGAGGAGCCCAGCGGAGAAGAGAGGTTAACAGCGTAAGCAGGATTAGAGTTAGGAAAAGGTCAAGGATGTTGGGCGCGCACGCGTTTGTGTGTGTGTGTGTGTGTGTGTGCGTATGTGTGTGTGTGTGTGTGTGTGTGTGTGTATGTGTGTGTGTGTGTGTGTGTGTGTGTGTGTGTGTGTGTGTGTGTGTGTGTGTGTGTCTATGTGTATATATATATATATATATATATATATATATATATATATATATATATATATATATATATATATATATATATATATATATATATATATATGTGTATATATATATATATATATATATATATATATATATATATATATATATATATATATATATATATATATATATATATATGTGTATATATATATATATATATATATATATATATATATATATATATATATATATATATATATATATATATATATATATATATATATATTTACAGTTCCCAGGAGCTGGGAACTGTGGACATAGTATATATATATATATATATATATATATATATATATATATATATATATATATATATATATATATATATATATATATAATAATTTGTTGTAACACCAGGTCACACGAACGAGGTCGGCAGCTTGTTTTACACACCTACAGACAAGGAAAATACTCAAACAACAACTAATCCCCACAGCTGTGAAAGGATCAACAACCACGTCAAGGAAGAAAGAATTATAAAGAGCAACAACACATGTATGGTCGAGGTATAAAACCCCGCCGGAGAATCGCCCTTGTAACAAATCCTCCCACTGTCCAACAGCATGTTATAGCTTCAAGTTGAGTAGTGTCCTGGACGACAGGCCTTGCCAGGACCTGAGGAAGGAGCAAAGTTCACTACACAGCTAATTATTTAAGTCCTCCGTGGCTGATCAGCATCAGCAAACAGTAGCATTTAACACAAGGTCACTAACAAGAGACATGACTACAAAAGAGTGCCCACAAACATTGGATGGTCATTCATCACTCACTGTACAAGAACTGAACCCACACATACACGCAGCCAATGAGTCACTTCCTTGGGTATGGAGTGTGTTATACACAACTACCCTCCCTGGCAGGCCACTATGAAGACTCCTATACTATGTAAGTAGGCTGGGGCGTACGGCCGGT